>NC_088421.1:24968479-25009851 GCF_034236695.1 Oncorhynchus nerka | reverse complement strand
GTGTTTAAGATCGATTTTATGTGGACCATTTACATTTGGCCAAGAAGATTTTTAGGCATTTTAAGGCCTTCTTTGTATCGTCTATGAACACACACTCCACACACCCATTCATACCGCCCCCCCTCTGAGGTAATGCAGAATATTGCAAATCATCTAATGTTGATGACTGGGCTCTTTCTTGTCAATTGTTTCTATGAAGTTGCCTTTAAATTGCTCTGCCATTATTATTTGGTTGGGTTACCCCTGTGCTGTGACATGTGTTTTATATGGTGTCTTATCTTTTCTCTCCACTGGCTATCTGGAAAACAGGCTACACTCTAGGCAGTCTCTTCTGCTGATGTGTGTGGATCTGGTAGTGGTACTCTATCCTACTCTTTTCCTTTCAGCATGGTTAATACCTGCCTGGCGCCCGAAACAAAATCTTTCTTTACCCCTCTCTAAAAATTCCTCTACAAAGTACGTAGAAAAGATAATAGACCTCATATATATATTATTTTTTATAATAGAATCTTTGAGAACTAACATCAGCAAAATAAAAGCTAAAATTACAAAAACAATTAATTGAACAGTATCAACTTTGTTATTATGTTTGAGCAAAAGAACACAGCATTAGAAATGGCAAAATGCATAGAATTGCAGGTAATTCACCTTAAACTACAAAAATGTTCTCAGCTCCAAGGCAGAATATGTAGAATTGCAGGAAAGTAGATTTAAAACAGCAAAAATGTATCTCGGTGCCATGGAGAAGTTTGGAGAAATGCAGAAAATTGTCTTAAAAATATACAAAATTGGGGGCCTCTAAAATTCATCCCCACTGACGGGCTGACTGCACCTACTGTCACGACCCCTGCCATGCCCACCACTTAACACATTTTTGTTCTGGATAAAAAAAACTGCTTATCTAAATATGGATATCCTAAGATTGGATGCAGCCACAGGGTCATGTTCATTCAGTAGATTCCAAACAGGAGCTAGAGTTGTTTTAAATGGAAGCTGTGCGACCTGAGATTCTTTAAAAGGAATACTCATCTACAGATTTATATTATACTTCATATTATATGCTCATTTACAATATTTCTGTCCTTCACTACTCTCTCACACAGACACCCTTTGATAATGACCCTGAAGGGGAACAGGCTTAATCAATACCAAACTAAATCAATAAAACAGAGGAGGAAGTGCACTTAGAGAGACTGTCCGAGGGGAGGGGCAAGATACGTCCTCCAGAAAGAGAGGGAAATGAGTGGCTGGGCGAGGCAGTCAGTACATATTGTGTCACAAAAGCTCTCTCAGCACTATCTATCTGAGTCACACAAAGGAGAGATGAAGGACAGACCGATAAGTTTAGAGTGGATATAGGGAGGACTGGACAGAAAGTGTGGGGAGGGAGAGATCACTTGGGCAAGATGGGTGACTCGGAGAAGATGACCAAGCCAGGAAAGACGGTTGATTGTCAAAGACTCCAGCCCCCCAAGTCATAGAGTTCTGCTATCGCACGGCAAGCGGTACTGGAGCACCAAGTCTGGGACCAAAAAGCTCCATGACAGCTTCTACCCCCAAGCCATAAGACTGCTTAACAGTTAATCAAATGGCTACCCGGAGTATTTGCATTGACCACCTTTTGTTAATTTTACGTTTTTGCACAGACTATGTACACTCACTGGACTCAACCATACACTCACACATACTACACTGACATTCCAACACACACACATGCATATTGACGCTACACATACACATATCCCTTCCCACTATGCTTCTGCTACCCTCTGTTTAGATCTATGCATAGTCACTTTACCCCTACCTATGTACATATTACCTCATACCCCTGCACATTGACTCAGTACCCTTTGTATATAACCTCATTATAGTTATTTTATTGTGTTACTATTTTTCCTTTAGTTTATTTAGCAAATGTTTAGCTTTTTTAAAATTTTTACTCTGCACTGTTGGTTAAGGACTAGTAAGTAAGCATTTTACGGTAAAGTCTACTACAACTGTTGTAGTCGGCGCATGTGACAAATATAATTTTCTTTAAGAGAGAAAAAAACAAACCAGTGTAATTGCCCATCTACAGTCAGAGTGAAGACACAATAGATGTGTATTTTACATGGGTGTGTGCATAGAGTGAGGGTGTGTTTTTGTTTTACCATGCCCACCTGCCCTCGCTGTACTGGGTCCCGCCGAGGAAGCCATATTTGTCAGTGCGCCTGACAGCCAGGCCGTTGATCTCTGAGTCTGACCCGATAGAGCTTCCATCCTCCCCCAGGCCAGACAGAGACTCCAGGGTCCCTGACATCATGCTGGCTGACTCCAAGTAGCTGAGGGTGTCTGGGGCTGGGGCTCTGGGGTAGGGCAGGGAGAGGGAGACAGGTTCCTGGATCATTGGGGGGCTGGGATGCCCTGCTCTGGAGGGGGTGTTGGGTAGCTCTGCCCTTCTGGGAGATTGGCTTGAGGTCTCAGGTATGGGAGACAGGCTGGGGGTGTCCAGTGTGGGAGGGTTTTGTCTTTCTTCTGGTGGC
Source organism: Oncorhynchus nerka (assembly GCF_034236695.1). Classification (NCBI taxonomy): domain Eukaryota; kingdom Metazoa; phylum Chordata; class Actinopteri; order Salmoniformes; family Salmonidae; genus Oncorhynchus; species Oncorhynchus nerka. The sequence continues at coordinate 25,007,329 of NC_088421.1, read as the reverse complement.
TGACGATTTTGTGCTTCAGGGGCTGCATCTGCTTGGGTGGAGTCTGGAGGAGGGGGAGTGTAAGTGGGGGCAGGAGGGGGAGTGTAAGTGGGGGCAGGAGGAGGGGCAGATTCCACCATAGACTGAGGCTGACCATAATCAGTAGCAGGATTAGTGTTCACAGTGACATGAACACTGGGGTAGAGATTAGGGGTGAGATTAAGACAGGAGGAAGGGCTGGTAGTCTGCTGTGTTACCCCCTGTACCTCTTGCTCACTGTGGGCCTGTGTAGGGCCCTCTGAGGGGGCATTCAACAGCTCCTTGCCCCCTGGGTTACTCACTTCCTGCTTTACAGCCAACACTGGGCTGGCCCCTGCCCCCATGTATGTCTCCTTCACTCCCTCCCCCTGCCACAATGCTACATCTACAGGTGGTATAGCAGGAGTACCTAGGGCTATTACAGGTAAGGCGGCAGGTCTCTCTGGGGGTATTAGAGGTGGGGGCACTGGAGTCTCTGGAGTTAACGCTGATGAGACGCGTTTGGGGGGACTCGGTGGAGGTCCTCTCCCCCCTCTCTTGGGAGACTTGGGAGAAGGAGGGTGAAAAGGAAGCGTCTCTCCTGGTACAGTTAATGTCAGAGAAGCTTTGTCACGGTACAGAGAGGACTTGGGGATTGGGTTCTCCTTAGGGGGCTCTGGGGTGGTGCTGCTGGGAGGAGGGGGGGCAGTAGAGGGTATGGGAAAGGAGGGGGCAGCATGTGTGTCACCTATAGCTGGAGGTGAGGGGATTAGGGCGGAGATTTCGGCCATGGCGCCTCCTTATTTTCTCCTTGATAGATGGAAAGAGAAGACAGAAAGGTTTCATGAGAAACCAAAGTTAACAAAACTCTTAATCATGATCACATGGAAACAACCTCTCCACATTTCCATAGTGTATTAGAGTAAATTACGTTGGACTGATGATAATAAATAATACTGAGGCCATCAGTCCCTGCCCCACACTTTTCAGACAAGTTTTTCACAAAAAAACAAAGTCTTTGCTTCCACAATGTTAAATGAAGAAGTTGGCTGTATATTTCAAAATCATGGACATTATTTGAGAGATAGGCTAATATGCCCAAAGTTTTACTGGCTACTATATTGGTGGAATTGCAGTTTTGAACTGTGGGGAAGATTCTAATAACAGACAATGAAAACCAGCTAAAATTAAACAAACACACTTCCCTATATCTGAAAGAGGACATTGGACACTCATTACACACCTACCTCCTACTCTTTGTCTTCTATTTGATATTTAGTTAGTGGACATGGGTTTGGATTTTTCGAATTATGCCCATTGGGGTATTTTCAACAAGCACCATCTCCACAATACAGTAACAATACAGTAATAGGTAGAATTATGCATGTCTATCTGAGGTTTCACTTAATGTTGTTCAATATGATGATTTGACCTGTGTTATTTACTATACCCAAACCCACCTCTCCATTTCTGCCCAATATCTATCCAGTGTCATCGAACACTGAAAATTCACGGACACTCCACAGAGCTGGATGTTGACAATTACATGTCTACAATTCAAATACATTGTAGAATACATTCTTTCAAAAGACTGCCTGGCCCTAACGATCAACTCAGGTGTGGCCACCAACACTATGAAGTGCATGCACTAACAAACACAACAGACAGACAAATTTACCTTCGCTAGCAACCACCGATACAGTACCGTATTTCTTCTACCAAGATTACGGACAAGATTGTATTTATATTTCGCTGATCTAAGCAGGTTGGTTTGCTAACTAGCGTCAGCCAACACGCGAACTACCTAGCTACTACAGCTACCTAAAAACGAACGATTGTGTTTTCATATCCTCTCGAGGACTCATTCAAAGCAACACAACTTCCCAATTCAACCACAGGAAAATTATATTGTTGCCAAACAGGCATCTTCGTTTTCTAGTGGTCCACTCCCCTCCCTGACGTTGGGGCCCTGCCTGACCATTGGGTCCACGGCCTTGCCCATCCGCTTCCCTCGATATAAACTCTCTCGTGTAAACTTACCCACGGCCCGCGTGTCTACGTGATCCGTCCGCCTGGACGCCCAGGGCAGGGGGTTTGTCCGCGGGCCCCCCACAGTTCCGGTCCGCTAAGCTCCTCCGTTCAATGAAAGCACGACAATGAGAAGCTGGACTGTCCAGGCAACAAAGGGAAAATAAATAGACAACGGCTGAGCAGGTTAGGAGGCGCAATGTCCCCCAAAACTAGCTAGCTAGTTAGCTTGCTGGCTAATGATGTTAGGCGAGTGTTGTTAACCTAGCTGTATGTTTGGGTTACTCTCTGACATAACTGCAGAGAGTTTAAATCTTACAAATGTATATCATTTTACGACCAAATGGTATTCCCTTCTTCCAAACTGTCCTTCACAAGCAGTGTGGTCGTGCTGCTGTTAGACATTTAGCACAAATCGCCTGCATTTCCTTCTGCTGACAGCCACGTGCGCGCTCCTGTTAGTGCGATCGGGCACTCACACGTATAATCGGGACCATCTGTCAACACGAGTGGCAAAGAAAATAATAATATCAGGTTAAACTAGAACTAAGTAGATAGTATTTGTCTCAAATAATCTTTCATTTTCAAATATGTTGTTAAATTTGTATATGCACCGTTTGATTGAACTAAACTATCCTCCGTTTTTTCACGGTAGCAAACATTTACTGGATTGTCGCTGTCTCTCAGTACTCTGCTTCCCTCTGCTGTTGGTATAAGGCCATTACTTTTTAGAATTATACCAACATCTCTACGATTTAACAGCAGGTAGCACAAGACTTTAAGACCAGAATGAGACCAGTAGGTGGCATAAGATATTACAGATTTCTCGATTGCTAAAACACTAAAACCCATTGGCTGAACAAAGTTCTCAGTTGCTTGGACTCATTTAGCTAATTATGCAGTCTGTTGTCAATACCTTAAACCATTTCACATGGTAAAACACAATTTGCAGATCTCACTTAGACTTTTCAGCAAAACTCTAAACACATTCTCATTCTCAAAACACATTCTGCACTCTAATGCACATGTCATCCATACTGGTAAACACAAGTGGCAACAATCAAATACAAATAGAGAAGACATGTCATTGATTGAACACAACCACTCAAAATTGATTTAATCTGTTTCAAATTATACGACACAACCAATATAAGCCAGTTCAGAGAGCAAACAGGTTGTTGAAGGTGGGAAGGAGAAAGTCTGAGAATGGATAGAAGAAAAAATGTGAGAATACGAGGACGAGTGCGTATGTGAGGTGGGCGACGAGGAGGAAGAGGATGAGGAGGGCAAGAAAGAGGACGAGGAGGACGAAGAGGAAGAGGAAGACAAAGAGTGGAAATATCTGATGAAATTCGAGCAATAGTTATAGACCATGTTCTTGTCCATGAACTGACAATGAAGGAAGCAGGACTTAGAGTGCAACCCAATTTGAGCTGATTTTCTGTATCCACCATAGTAAGGACATTCAGAGAAGAGAACAGGTACAGGATACTACTGTATTTTGGTAATTGCAAATTTACTGTACTACACTAAATGCAGCTGTTTCAATAGACATTTGTAAAGTTAATCACTGTATTTATTGTACTGCATGAATATGTTTTGTAACTGCAGAACTACTTTTGTAGAATTGCAAGGCTGCCACGTGCAGGTGGAAGGACAGCTATATTCACTCGGGAGCAAGAGGCCGTTATAGTTGGCATGGTCCTTCAAGATAATGCAATAAGACTCAGAGAAATCCAGGAACGAGTGATACAAGACAACACACACTTCCAGGGAATCGACAGTGTGAGCATTTCCACAATTGACCGTGTCCTCCATCGTAACAGGATGCGAATGAAACAAGTATACAGAGTACCTTTTGAGCGCAATTCACCAAGGGTGAAAGAACTGCGAGCTCAGTATGTGCAAGTAAGTGTAGATTCAGAAACATTTACTGTAATCCAGATTGTCTACAGTACTAACACATACCATGTGAATGACATTACTCTTCAGTACATACAATGTATGTGAATCAGAAGCCTAATTGTACTCTACGGTATTGCACTGTCTCTGTACAACTTCTGTACGAATCCTACATACAGTATATTGTATTTCTACACAGACAATATTTGACTTGGAATCATTGGACAGACCCCATGAGTTCATCTTTGTTGATGAAGCAGGCTTCAATCTAACAAAGAGGAGAAGGAGAGGCCGAAACACGATTGGACTGCGGGCCATTGTTGAAGTCCCTGGTCAAAGAGGTGGCAATGTCACAATCTGTGCTGCTATCAGCAACCATGGTGTTTTACATCACCATGTTACACTCGGGCCATATAACACCCAGCACCTTCTAAGATTTATTGCCAATCTAAGAGATATTTTATTTGAGCAGCAGGTTCAAGAGCAGCAGGGTCAAGAGCTAAATGAGAATCCCATTCCCACCTATGTGATAGTGTGGGACAATGTCAGTTTCCACCGAGCTGCTCAGGTAAGGGAATGGTTTAACATCAATGGGCAGTTTATGAACTTGTACCTCCCTCCATACTCGCCTTTCCTGAATCCGATTGAGGAGTTTTTCTCCTCTTGGATATGGAAAGTGTATGATAGACAACCCTACACCAGAGTAAATCTGCTGCAAGACATGGATTTAGCCTGTGGTGATATAGGTGAGGAATCATGTCAGGGCTGGATACGGCACACAAGAGGCTTCTTCCCCCGTTGCCTCAGGGGGGACAATATTGCTTGTGATGTCGACGAAGTGCTCTGGCCTGACCCAGCTCAAAGACAAGAAGAAGCACATTGATCACATGTTTACTCCTTTGATTTTTGTCCCTTTTAGTATTGTATACTGTATTACAGTGCATTGTAGGCTGTATACTGTACAATGGACAAATTGTATGGCCCTGAACATTGTGCTTTCCATTTATTAACAGTACTGACTGCTCAATAGATTTTGACTGGTTGTAGGTTCATATCAACAAAGAACAAGAATGACAGTATCACAGAGACAAAGGACAAGTTTGTGAGATGCAGGGTACAGTACTGTAAAAATAGGGGTACAAGGAGGAGGAAGAACAAAAAACAAAATTGCAAAGTGCAAAGCAGAGTAGTAATTTCTGATCAATTTTGAGCTACTATGATAGAACATGTTTTCGTTCATCAAAAGACAATGACGGAAAATATGATTATTTTTTTAGATTAAAAATGTTCTTCTCCCTGAGAATTGTATGTTTTGAACAATGTGTTTTCTATTTTTCAGTGTATTGTTTACTGACTGCTTGAGAGTGTATATCATTTTGATCACTTTGTTTATGATTTGAGAGCAGTGTTTGATTTTGAACACAGGTAAAACTGTTTTGAGGCGAATGTTTCATTTTGCGAGAGGAGTCAGAGGTTATGTAAATAGTGCTTGAAGATGAGGTTTTGTGTTTAAAGTTTTCAGGAAATGAAGCAAGGTTTCAGAAATTGTGTTTTAGCAATTGAGAAAAAGTGTAACACGTTGTAAAACAAACTCCGTGTTGCCAATTGACTGACTTTTCAGTTCCAATCATTACTATGAACATATTGGTACATTATTGGTGAAGTATGCATTATGATACATCATTCTACAAATATATTTTCGTAATGTATTATCCTGTAATACCCTATGTTTCCATGAGTCGTGGCTGAACAAGTATATGGTAAATATACAGTACCAGTCCAAATTTTGTACACACCTACTCATTCCAGGGTTTGTCTTTATTTTTACTATTTTCTACATTGTAGAATAATAGTGAAGATATCAAAACTATTAAATAGCACATATGGAATCATGTAGCAACCAAAAAAGTGTTAAACAAATTAAAATATGTTATATTTAAGATTTTTCAAAGTAGCCACCTTTTGCCTTGATGACAGCTTTGCACGCTATTGGCTTGCTTACTTACAAACCAACAATGCAGTACAAGAAATAGAGTTAAGAAAATATTTGCTAAATAAACTAATGTACAATTTTCATAAAAAGTAACACAGTAAGATTACATAACAATTACAAGGCTATATACAGGGGGCACGGGCACAGGTACCAAGTCAATGTGCGGGGGTACAGGTTAGTCGAGGTCATTTGTACATGTAGGTCGGGGTAAAGTGATTATGCATAGATAATAAACAGCGAGTAGCAGCAGTGTAAAAACAATGGGGGGGTCAATGTAAATAGTCCAGGCGGCCATTTTATTAATTGTTCAGCAGTCTTATGGCTCAGCAGTCTTTTGGTACACAATCCTGTCTCGGACAATTCCTTCGACCTCATGGCTTGGTTTTTGCTCTGACATGCACTGTGAATTGTGGGACCTTATATTGACAGGTGTGTGCCTTTCCAAACCATGGCCAATCAATTGAATTTACCCCAGGTGGACTCCAATCAAGTTGTAGAACCATCTCAAGGATGATCAATGGAAATAAGATGCAGTCTCGTACAAAATGTTTGAATACTTATGTAAATAAGGTATTTTTAATTTGTATTTTTAATAAATGTGCACAATATTCAAAAAATCTGATTTTGCTTTGTCATTATGGGGTATTGTGTGTAGATTGATGAGGGGGGGAAAGTATTTAATCAATTTTAGAATAAGGCTGTAACGTAACAAAATGTGGAAAAAGGGAAGGGATCTGAATACTTTCCAGATGCACTGACATCCACAGTAGTACCATGCACAACAGAGGAGGCTGGTGGGAAGAGTTACAGGAGGACAGGCACGTTGTAATATCTGGAAATTAAATTAACGTAACGGAGTCAAACAAGTGGTTTCCATGCGTTTGATGTTCCTTTCATTCTATTGTGTACATGGTAGGGTTTGGAAGTCATAAGCGTTACTCAATTGTTATTGTCATTGATCCAACCCAGCCACTTACAACTCTCTGAGTAAAGCTCACCTTTATTTATCCAGGTAGACCAGTTGAGAACAAGTTCTCATTTACAACTACAAAGCAGTGCGACACAAACAACACAAAGTTACACATGGAATAAACAAGCGTACAGTCAATAACACAACAGAAAAAAGTCTATATACAGTGTGTGCAAATGACATGAGGAGGTAAGGCAATCAACAGGCCATAGTATTTGCATGTATAAATATTTAGAAGATTGCTATTGAGAAACCAATCCAACGGGGGACACCCAGACATGTCATAGATTAGGATGGAATCCCCGATTCTTTACAAGGTTACTGGGTAGCCTCTCCTTCTTTCATAAGTCTTCCCCTCATTCTTCCCTTTCAAGCTTATGTGGTTCAGAGCATTCTCTCTCTGCACGACTGAAATTGTATAAAAAAGAGGCTACACCGCTGTTGTGACATACCACATTGTTTGCTGTAATGTCCCTCTGGCTCTCAACCCTCACAGTGTTCAGTTCCACCACTAGAGCTGGAAGTATTTACTTTGATTCTAGAGTCTGACCATATGTTTCCATAATAACAACATGGTTGCATAGTTCTGCATTGAAAAACAACATCTGTGTAATCTCAATGGTAACTTCACATGTTTTCTCTACAATGACTCACTCTGGCTTGTAACTAGGACACACCATTGACATAATGAGGTTAGAGAGAACGAAAAGGATGTGTGATTAATGTTTGAAACCTTGTGTTCCATGTGTTCTTCCATTTTGTTTCTCTTGCCGTTTCCGAGGTCACCATAGTCGCTATGTGTTCCTGGACCTAGTTAGCTTCCAGGGAAGAGCTTGTGTAGTGTCTTTTAAATTCTTGCTTGAGAAATATTTTTTTGCTTAAACGCAATTTTTATGGAAATATATTACAGTAAGGTACTTAATCGTTACCCAGAAATGATTTGATATTGATATAAAAACGACTGCATTGGGCCTTTAACAAAATCTAAAACAAACTGAGCAGGGCCAGACTAACGCATTTGGGGCCCCAAATATATGGGAAAACAGAAAGCTAGCTAAATATTGAATTTGAATATTCAATCAAATTGAAATTGAATTTTAAAATGTAATGCAATATTCATTCAATTCAGTTCATATGATGAATTCTATGATTACATTTGTGTATTACAAATTCTAAGATATAACATTAAAATGTAAGTTCAAGTTCAATATTATGGAATTCAAATACAGTTTCTGTTGGCACTGGTGATATCACCAGACAAGCTGAAACTTCCGCCCATTCAAACCTCAAATCAAATCAAAGTTTATTTGTCACGTGCGCTGAATACAACAGGTGTAGTAGACCTTACAATGAAATCATTACTTACTGGCTCTAACCAATAGTGCAAAATAGCTATTGGGTGACCTGCTGATTAGGTCCTGGGTAGATTGTATTTTCAACCAGAAACTGTCAGGAAATAACCCTGAACACATTTTTTTCAGTTTTCCACTGTTAGGTTCATCAGCTGTTGTACACAATGATTTATATATACACTAGATGAGTTATAGGGAGCGCTGTGTTGAAGCCACCTTGCCTCCATCTTGGCACTCTCTCACCATTGTAAAAAATATTTACATTAGTTTTTGCCACATTCAGTTTATTACAGACACCTTATTCCATACTTCTAAATTATATTATGTGAGCTAAAAATATATAAATACACGACCTTGCCACCTTTTCAAATGAGTTTATTCAGATATTTCAGCCACACTTGTTACTGACAGGTATATAAAATTGAGCACACAGTCATGCAATCTCCATAGACAAACAGTGTCAGTTGAATGGACCGTGCTGAAGAGCTCAGTTACTTTCAACGTGGCAACGTCATAAGCACCTTTACAACAAGTCAGTTCGTCAAATTTCTGTCCTGCTCAAGATGCCCTGGTCAACTGTAACTGCTGTTATTGTGAAGTGGAATCGTCTAGGAGCAACAACGGCTCAGCTGCAAAGTGGTAGGCCACTCAAGCTAGCAAAGAACGGGACCGCCGAGTGCTGAATCATGCAGCACATAAAAACTTCTGTCCTCGATTGCAGCACTCACTACCGAGTTCCAAACTGCCTCTGGAAGCAACGTCAGCACAATAACTGTTCATTGGGAGTTCATGAAATGGGTTTCCATGGCCGAGCAGCCGCACACAAGCCTAAGATTACCATATGTAATGCCAGCGTTGTCTGAAGTGGTGTAAACCTCGCCGCCATTGGACTCCGGAGCAGTAGAAACGCGTTCTCTGGAGCGATGAATCACGCTTCACCATCTGTCAGTCCGACAGACGAATCTGGGTTTGGTGAATACCAGAAGAACGCTACCTGCCTGAATGCATAGTGCCAACTGTAAAGTTTGGTGGAGGAGGAATAATGGTCTGGGGCTGTTTTTCATAGTTCCACCGATTTTCCAGTAAAGGAAAATCTTAACGCTACAGCATACAGTGACATTCTAGATGATTTTGAGCTTCCAACTTTGTGGCACACAGAAATGGTTTGTCGAGATCGGTGTGGAAGAACTTGACTGGCCTGCACAGATCCCTGACCTCAACCCAATAGAACATCTTTGGGATGAATTGCAATGCGGACTGCAAGCTAGGCCAAATCGCCCAACATCGGTGCCCGACCTTGCTAATGCTCTTGTGGCTGAATGGAAGCAAGTCCCTATAGCAAAGTTCCAACATCTAGTGGAAAGCCTTTCCAAGAAGAGTGGAGGCTGTTATAACAGCCATGTGGGGACCAAATCCATTTTAATGCCCATGATTTTGGAATGAGATTTTCGACAATCAAATACTTTTGATCATGTAGTGTATATATAAAAACATTTTACTTAAAGCTGCATTTTTTGAGATTACTATTGTTACTGTCTCCATTACAAAAAAACACTTAAATACATGTCATTTTGCCCTTGATACAATGAATGTAAATACTGTACAAATTCATTCATTTCTATGGAGGACTGCTCCTACTGGGGAGTGCCAATATGGCCAACCGGTGGCGTCAAAGTCTTTCAATGGCCAATACTTAGCATCAGCAATCCAGGGTTTACACCTCGAGGTCGGGGCCCCGGGCACATGCCCGGTGTGCCAGTTTGGTAAACCCCCGGAAACTGTGGGTTGACACAATTGACAGACAGAGAGACAGACAGACTTACAGAAATACCTTTTTTACATTCCAATCATAAGTATTAAAATAATGTACATTATCAATTAAATATCTATTGTGATACATCATTCTACAAATACATTGTAGTCAGTAATAATATATGTATTTGATATTCACAGTGGTACCATGTACAAATACTGTGTGTTTGGTAGGGTTTGGAAGTCATAAAGCCTTATTCAATTGTTATGGATCCAGCCAGGCTTTGCCAAAATAAAACGGTCATGGATCCAACCTCATGGATCCAGTTCCAGCACTGCTCTTACTGCATGTGTAAATATTTGGAAGATTGCTATGGAGAAACCAATCCAACGGGGGACTTCCAGACATGTCATAGAGTAGGATGGAATCTCTGACTGTTTACAAGGGAACTCCCTTCTCTCTCTCTCTCACTCTCTCTCTCTCTCTCTCACACTCACTCTCTCTCAATTAAATCCTTGGCATGTAAAGTGTTTAACACATACACTGAGTGTACAAAACATTAGGAACACCTTCCTAATATTGAGTTGCACCCCCTTTTGCCATCAGAACAGTCTCAATTCATTGGGGCATGGACTACAAGGTCTCGAAATCACTCCACAGGATGTCAAGTTGTCCTTTGGGTGGTGGACCATTCTTGATACACAAGGGAAACTGGTGATGGTGAAAAACCCAGCAGCGTTGCAGTTCTTGACACACTGAAACCGGTGCGACAGGCACCTACTACCATATCCCGTTCAAAGGCAGTTAAATATTTTTTCTTGCCCATTCATCCTCTGAATGGCACACATACACAATCTTGCACTGTTGGAGCTAGGAGCACAAGCATTTCGCTACACCCGCAATAACATCTGCTAAATATGTGTATGTAACCAATAGAATTTGATTTGATTTGATACACAATCCATGTCTCAATTGTCTCAAGGCTTAACAATCCTTCATCTTTCAGTCAGATGTTCCATAGCAGATGTTAGATTAACAGCCAGGTAATGAGAGAGTCATATCGGGCTTGGTTGGATTGTGTATCGGAGGACGCATGACTTTCAACCTTCGTCTCTCCCGAGCCCGTACGGGAGTTGATAGTAGCTAATAAACAATTGGATACCATGAAATTGGGGAGAAAACTGGGGAGAAAAATGCAACCTTTTATTTATTTTTTTAAGAATGTGCAATGGTTAGAAGTGTGTAGTAAGGAAAATCCTGAAATGTCACTAAGTTTGTTTAGGAAATGATTTATGAGTATAGCTGATAAGCATGCCCCTTTAAGAAAATGCACTGTGAGGTCAAACGGTGCCACATGGATTGATGATGAGCTGAGAAAGTTTATGATTCAATGTTTGATGCCAAAGAAGTAGCAGATAAATGTGGCACTCTGTTTGATAAGCAAATTTATTGTAAATTAAGAAATATTGTGACCAAGCTAAACAAAGGAAAGAAGGGATTCTATCAGCACAACATTGATGAAGTAGGTGATGGTAAAACCTGAACCTATAGGGGAGGGTCCGGGTGGGCATCTATCCTCGGTGGCGGCTCCACCTCCCCGCTCCACCTCTGGCTCACCCCGCTTTGGTGGCGCCTCTGGTGTGGGGACCCTCGCTGCGTGCCCCGGACTGGGCACCCTCGCTGCGGGCCCCGGACTGGAGGCCGTTGCTGGAGGCTCCGGACTGGAGGACGTCGCTGGAGGCTTCGTGCCATGACTCCTCACTGGAGGCTTCGTGCCATGGATCCCCACTGGAGGCTTCTTGCCATGGATCACCACTGGAGGCTTCGTGCCATGGATCACCACTGGAGGCTTGGTGCCATGGATCACCACTGGAGGCTTCGTGCCATGGATCATCACTGGAGGCTTCGTGCCATGGATCATCACTGGAGGCTTCGTGCCATTGATCATCACTGCAGGCTTCGTGCCATGGATCATCACTTGAGTGGAGAGACACACAGGAGGCCTGGCTCTGGGAGCAGGCACAGGACTCACCAGGCTGGGGACACATACAGGAGGCTTAGTTCTGGGCAGAGGCACCGGATACACTGGGCTGTGGAGGCGCACTGGAGGTCTCGAGCTTAGAGCCTGCACAACCTGTCCTGGCTGGGTGGTTATCTTCGCCCTGCAAATGCGCACTGGGCTGTGCAGACGTACCGGATACACAGTGCACAGAGCCGGCGCAGGATATCCTGGGCCGAAGAGACGCACTGGAGACCAGGCGCGCTGAGCCGGCACCATCCGTCCTGGCTGGATGCTCACCCTAGCCCGGCAGATGCGGGGAGCTGGGATGTAGCGCACCGGGCTGTGAACGCGCACTGGAGACACCGTGCACTCCACCGCATAACACAGTGCCTGACCAGTATGACGTTTGCCATGGCAAGCACGGGGAGTTGGCTCAGGTCTAAACTCCGACTCCGCCAATCTCCCCGTGCTGCCTCTCGTGCCTGCTTCGTTGACGTGCCTCCTCATATCGCTGCCACTCCTCCTTTGCTGCCGTTATCTCCTCCTTTGGACGGCGCTACTCCCCAGCCTGCCGCCAGGAGTCCTCTTTACCACGCTGCTTGGACATTTGGTTGTGGGTAGTTCTGTCACGGCCGTCAAAAGAACTAGACCAAAGCGCAGCATGTGTACATATTCCTTTTATTTAGGATGACGCCGACAAAAACAATAAACAATACAAAACAACCGTGACGCTTAAGGGCAATGTGCCACAAACAAAGTTAACTACCCACAAAGACAGGTGGGAAAAAGGTCTGAGTAAGTATGGTTCCCAATCAGAGACAACCATGGACAGCTGTCCCTGATTGAGAACCATACCCGGCCAAAACAAAGAAATACAAAACATAGAAACATCATCACACCCTGACCTAACCAAATAGAGAAATAAAACGCCTCTCTAAGGTCAGGGCGTGACAATGACATCGCAAACAAATGTATATTTTACAGGCAAAGTGGGCAAGTTGAGGAATGCTATGATTCAAACTGATGGCTCTATGTCATATACCCTTATAAAAGATTGTATCATGAAGGAGAGGCAATGCATGTTTGAATTTCATCAAGTAAAAAGGGAAGAGATAGAAAGGATGCTGTTGTCTCTTTCGGATGACAAGTCACCTGGTACAGATAATCTTGACACCAAATTGCTTAGAGTTACAGCTAACCAAATATCTACCCCAATCTCTGGGGTGTGCCCAGAAGTCTGGAAAGAGTCAAAGGTTATTCCACTACCTAAGGATAAAAAATATGCATTCACTGGTCCTAATAGTCATCCTATAAGCTTGCTGCCTGTGTTAAGTCAATTATTGGATAAAATTGTATCTGTACAAATCAAGCATTATTTATAATTTAATGATCTGATAATGGGTTTCCAGCATACATATGAAGAAGGGCATTCCACGAGTACAGCACAAATGACGGATGATTGGTTAAAGAGTATGGATGACAGGAAGTTAGGTGGTGCAGTGTTGCTAGATTTCAGTGCTGCTTTTGGTGTAGTTAATCATGAAATGTTACTTGTTAAACTCAAATGTTATGCTTTTAACCCTTGTGTAGTCTTAACATTCTGTATACTCTCCTTGTTCTAAGGGTCAAAAATGATAAAGCAGCATAATTGAATTTTAAACCCCAAATCTATTTGCATGAAGAAACAACCTGTCATTCATTACAAACTTGTGAATATCTGGGTTTTCCCTCTTCACACTGCAGAAAGATCAGTGGAAACCATGAGTTTTTATTATAACACACCTGTCATAATTGTTTTCTTTACTAAAGTAGAGGTGTATTATTATTATTGCTAAAGGTACTGCATAAGTATAAACATACAGCAGAGGCTGCTGCGCGGGGGAGGCACTCCCTTCTTTGAATGTGTGAGGTTACAAGTGCCTTTCCCAGCTGCTTCAGGAACACCCTTCTCTTGTTCTGCTTATCAGGCATACAGGCAGGGTTGATCTTGTTCCATATCACCAAGGCATTGTATGAGGACACATCAATGATGTTAGGGGAGATGACCAGTAGCCAACGGGCAGTCATCCTCCTGCAGCTGTAAATTCCAGCTGTGGCTTCCTGTCCTCACGATTACTGATCTCAGCTGTTTTAAGCACTGTGCTCAGGAGGACCACATTCTTGTTCCTCTTTGGGAGGTAAGAACCTAGAGTGGTGGTGAGGGTGAAGGCAAACTTTGATGAGAAGGCCTCTCTCCCCCTTGTTGTGAGGAGTGCAAGGGGAGCTCAGGCTCGTTCTTTCTAACTGTGCCAACCATGGTGATCTTCCTCTTCAGGAGCTGCTGACTGAGTTCATGAGAGGTGAAGAAATTGTCACACGTGACATTGTGCCCCCTCAGTCCATCTGTCACATCGAGCACAACCCGCATCCCCTGGTTTTCTCCAGGCCTCCACCGGTCGGCTTCCCTGTGTAGACTTGCATCTTCCAAGCATAGCTGGATTTGTGCATCACATACTTTGCTGGCTTGCTGGGCATATACTGCCGGAAAGGACAGCGAACCTTTGACAAAAGAGATTACTATCAGTAATTAGTACCAGTGTCACAGAAAACAGTCACATAAATCAATGACATTTCAGCAATACATAATAAAATGAACAGTGAAAATCACTTACATTACAGATATGAAAATGAACATTTACCTCTGAATGGAACCAGTTGCTCATCCACTGTTACTTCAGGCCGAGGGTTTTAGAGGTATGGTAGACGCTCCACCCACTTCTCCCAGACCTCTCTTATGGCCGCCAGATTGTCTCTCACACGTCTTGCAGGTCTTGACTCACGGTTATCAAATCGTAGCATTCTTGAGAAAGTGTGAAAGACTTTCAGTGGCATCGTGGCACGGAAAATCGCCCTTCCACTCTCTGCATCCCAGAGACTACATGTAGCCTCGCCTCGGGACCTATACACACCCGCTAAGATTAGCAGCCCTATGTAGGCACGCAGGTCAATCTCATCCAACCTTTTCCAGTTGTCTCCATATATGGAAACCCTCCAAATTTGTCATCCTTGGGATGATTTTTTCGATGGCTGGTGTGATGAACATGTAGAATGTTGAGGCGATGTCCTGGGCATGGGCAACTGCATGTCTTGTGGGCCCTGGGGTCAACCTTATGTGCTGACATTCGGCCCTGGTTTTTGTGCTGCCATTCGGCCCTGGTTGTCTTATGGTGACAAGGACCATGTTATTTTAGCCAGTAGCATACCACCCTGCATACCACTGCTGGCTTGCTTCTGAAGCTAAACAGGGTTGGTCCTGGTCAGGGTTGGTCCTGGATGGGAGACCAGATGCTGCTGGAAGTGGTGTTGGAGGGCCAGTAGGAGGCACTCTTTCTAAAAAATATCCCAATACCCCAGGCCAGTGATACTGCCCTGTGTAGGGTGCTGTCTTTCGGATGGGATGTTAAACGGGTGTCCTGACTCTCTGCGGTGATTAAAGATCCCATGGCACTTATCGTAAGAGTAGGGGTGTTAACCCTGGTGTCCAGGCTAAATTCCCAATCTGGCCATCAAACCATCACGGTTACCTAATAATCCCCAGTTTACAATTGGCTCATTCATCCCCCTCCTCTCTCCTGTAACTATTCCCCAGGTCGTTGCTGCAAATGAGAATGTGTTCTCAGTCAATTTACCTGGTAAAATAATGGATAAATACAATTTTTGCTGTTCTTTGACAAAAATGTCTCTTTCAGTTTGGGGGATTTCTTCTTAATCTGAAGATGATGCATCGTGCTCTGGATTGTATTCTTCCCCATCTTCTTCTTCAGATGCCTGCTCCTCTTCTAAATCATTGTTCTCTTGTTCCTCCTGGACATCTGAAAAAATCAGATCTACGACATGGTGCACACTGAAACGTGCACTCATGGTTCAGCAAAGAGAGAACTGGGGGGACTGTCATCTGCAGCACCTTTATAGCCTCTGACTGCAGTCCCCAGTAGTAAACAATGCTTTCAGGAAAGAGAGAACTGGGGGGACTGTCATCTGCAGCACCTTTATAGCCTCTGACTGCATTCCCCATTAGTAAACAATGCTTTCAGCAAAGAGAGAACTGGGGGGACTGTCATCTGCAGCACCTTTATAGCCTCTGACTGCATTCCCCATTAGTAAACAATGCTTTCAGCAAAGAGAGAACTGGGGGGACTGTCATCTGCAGCACCTTTATAGCCTCTGACTGCATTCCCCATTAGTAAACAATGCTTTCAATAAATGTTTATTTTGTCAGAAATGTGTTTATTTCGTCTGAATTTTTAAAATTTTTGTCTGTAAACTTGAGTCATGTGTGGGGTCGTGGAGGGGAGATGCTGCACACGCACAAGAAAGTTTTAGTTTTGTCTGAGTTCAATCAGTAGCACACATAATCTCCATTTCTCATTGTGTGTATGTGTGTGTTTGTCTTTGGTTTTTGTGGTGTGTAAAATTGTTTTATAACTGCTGGGTCAAAAATGACCTTTAGACAATCTTTGTACCCTGGTGGTGTACAGCTTTCATGGAAATATGAACAAAGGCGATGTTTCACTTTTTCTAATGTTGGGGTTACTCTAGGAAAAGTAATACAATTTAAAAAAAAATATGATTTAAGGGGTTTTCTCTGCTGTTTAACATAGTGGCGGGTCATTTTTGACCCTTAAGACAACACAGGGGCTAAGTCTGCAGTTCTATCCTGGATGGAAAGCTATCTATCCAGAAGGAAAAAAGTGTTCTTCAATGGTAGCTTTTCAAACAGTAGATATACACTGTGGTGTTCCTCAAGGAAGTTCCCTAGGGCCATTTCTCTACTCTATCTTTACTAATGATTTACCTTCAGTAATGAACAAAGCAAGAGTGGTCATGTATGCTGATGAATCTACAATGTATCGCACAGCATGTAATGAGCTAACATGTCCTGAGCAGTGAACTAAGAATGGTGTCTAAGTGTGTTGATAAGAACAAATTGGTGTTGAACGATTCTAAAACTAAATGTATTGTATTTGGTTCAATATATATGCTTGATGATGATCCCCAATTTAATTTGTCAATGAATAGAATGCATGTAGAGCAAGAAAAAAACTAAACTACTAAGCATCATGTTGGACGCAGCTTTATCATGGTCAGAACACATAGATTATATTGTTATTAAGATGGGTAAGGGAATTGCTGTTACAAGAAAATGTTCAGAGTATGTAACATCTAGCACACTGAATCAGGTAATTCAATCCCTGGTCCTATCACACTTAGAGTACTGTCCAGTTATATGGTCATCTGCAGCAAAGAAAGATAACAGCACAAAAACATCCTGTGGCGGACTGCAATAGCATCGAATAGTCCCCGCAATATGCAACTGTTCAGGGAAGTCAGGAACCAATACACACAGTCAGTCAGGAAAGCAAAGGCTAGCTTTTTCAAATATAAATTTGCATCCTGTAGCTCTAACTCCAAAAAGTTTTGGGACAATGTAAAGTCCATGGAGAACAAGAGCACCTCCTCTCAGCTGACTTACCCGAGCCTCCCCAGCTTCTCCTTCACCCAAATCCAGATTGCAGATGTTCTGAAAGAGCTGCAAAACTAGACCATATGACTGGAGAGGAAATAGAGAATATTTCTGAACTTTATCAACTGAATATTAAATGTGTTTCCTGTCAGGTATTGTAATTTGTCTGTACTGTCTACTTGTTTGCATGTTTGTGAAGTCTTGTTCATTGGTGTTGGACCCCAGGAAGATTAGCTAGTGTTACGGCGTTAGCTAATGGGGATCCTAATAAAAAAATCACAAAATAACACAAGTGCACCTTGTGCTG
This sequence comes from Oncorhynchus nerka, assembly GCF_034236695.1. NCBI lineage: Eukaryota > Metazoa > Chordata > Actinopteri > Salmoniformes > Salmonidae > Oncorhynchus > Oncorhynchus nerka. The sequence continues at coordinate 24,989,522 of NC_088421.1, read as the reverse complement.
GGGACAATAAAGGCCACTCTAAAATGTGCATTTTTTTTTTACATAACACAATGCCACAGATGTTTCAAGTTTTGAGGGAGTGTGCAATTGGCATGCTGACAACAGAAATATCCACCAGAGCTGTTGCCAGTGAATTGAATGTTAATTTCTCTACCATAAGCCACCTCCAATGTCGTTTTAGAGAATTTGGCAGCGCATCCAACTGGCTCACAACCGTAGACCACGTGTATGGCGTTGTGTGGGCGAGCGGTTTGTTGATGTCAAGGTTGTGAACAGAGTGCACCATGGTAGCGGTGGGGATGGAGCTAATGGAATGGCATCAAACACAAACAATACCATTCCACCAATTCCGCTCCAGTCCTTGCCACAAGCCCATCCTCCCCAATTAAGATGCCCCCAACCTCCTGTGTTCCAAGTATGTCTATTGTTTTCTTAAAGAGGGCTGAACTTCCTGATCGAGTCCTGGTTTCAATTCTCCTCATTAGGAAATTAAACTTAACTTGGCGCTCTTTGATGTGGGTGTCTGTTGTGTTTTCCGACGTGGGAAGCATTTGTACTTACACTCTGCCAAAACAGTACACACCCTTTGAGATAACTTGAAACAGTCGAACAAGGTTTTGTGTCTGGAAGAAGCCTAAATTAGCTAGCACGCTATCCAACTTCTTTGCCGGCTGGTGTGCGACAGTGTAAAAATTGTTTTGACTTTGGATAGCCTATCTCTGGGGCTAGTTAGCGACTGTCAATAAATTACACATTGTAAATGGGACAATATTTTCATGTTACACATCTTTTATAGGCGTCTCATGAAATGCTTACATTTCATTAATGTATAGTTGCTTTGAGACATAGGCCATTTTCTACCAGAGAATAGAATATATGTTTTTTTATTGCCTTCAGTTGCTCTTTAAGTAACGCTACTTCTCAAAATTATAATTTCATCAATAGGCATGAAATATAAAATGAACCTTTTCTCTGTCTGAAGTTTAAAATCTGAATGCACTGGCAAATATTATTTTTAAATATTTTTTAAATTGTTTTTAAATTGTCAGTGCATTCAGATTATAAAATGACCTTAATGTATAGCAGGTGATTCATAAAACTCTAAAATCACATAGAACATATTCAGAGAATATTCTCTGTGTGCATTAATGCATGTTGAAGAGGTAAATACTTATTTTCTGCACTAGTGCTCTTCAACAAAAACAGATCAAGTCTATGTAGTGATGATGTCTTGTGAAAAATGTATTGCATTTTCATGTATGTATTGCAAAATATGTATAGCAATGTATTGTTGGAAATAGACTCAAAACAATTCATGAGCAGCTTTCCTATATCACATATCTATGCCCTTTTATGACTACTATCACATTATATCTACCGCTTTTGTAAGAAGATGAATATTGCTATGTCCGATAAAGCCCCAAACATTTATATTGAATCTCTAATATATTATCTCTTATTTAGGGCTGGGAAGGGTCTCATGTGAATCAGAAGCTCATGGGATGGATAAGTGACCCATTTCAGTGTGGAACATGCATTGTCATCATTTTGCCTGAGGAGCTACAGGCTAGCCACAAGTAATGACAGGTAGGAAGACATAACCATTTTTGAAGAACACGTGTAGGAGGTCATAGCTCAGGGTTTAAGAGTTCAGGGGTCAAGAGTTTGTTTGCATATGTGTAATGATAATACTGCTTATGATGAAGCAAACATAGTGAGAATATAAATCTGAGAAAGTCCTCTCACTCCTCCATCCATCCCAGGTTATGATGTGTGGTGCATCGGTTTAGCCCAGACAAGGTTCCACCAGACCAGCAGATCAGCCCAGATCAGGAGTCCTTGGGGCCAGTGAATGGAAAGGTGTCCACCCATCTCTGTGTGCGGGCCTTGCACTGGTCCCAGTCATAGAGGGGGCGGTACTGGAAGTGGCGCTGGGCCTTGTTTGAACCCACTGTGAAGGAGGTGCTGGCCACAGCGAGTGTGTAGCGGTTGAGTAATGGTGTGTAGCTGCACACAGGCTTCAGCACCCAGCGGAGCAGGTCATTCAGGCACGCCACCAACCACAGCACCAATAGCGGCACATGGACCTGGCGGAAGTTGAACCCAGACAGGAACTGCATGTTGAAATCCTCATAACTCTTGTAGGGTGAGTCGTCATAGCAGAAGTATACTTCCCCTCCAAGCCTTTGGGGGTGCTCTCTCAGGGAGCGAGCAGCCAGCAGATGCATCCAAGCCACATTACCTGAAAAAAAAGAAAACTATGCTGAGAATGTGTATACCACTAGCCTAATCCTCTAGGGCTGTTGAACAAGTTAAGTAGCCACCTTGGTACATAAACCAAGAGCCCAGTAGAAAATCAGCTAAAAGATCTTGTAGGTGTGGCTAGGTATCAGCACGCGTTTCAGGACTCACCTGCATAGACACGACCATGTTCCGTGTCCTTTGGGACGCCTCGAATGATCCAGCCCCCTGTCCTCACACCCATCTGATAGAAGTCCCTCATCAGCTGGTGCTGCTCACCATAGATCCCTGTGGGACGGAGGGAGCATGTGTACAAGCAGGCCCCTTCATTCACCTGGCCAGAGAGAGGAGAGGAAGGATGTGGTAACAGAGCATTAGAAACTGATGGGAGTGGACGAGAAATGAACCGTTTGGAAACCCAGAATCCCAAATATGCAGTTTTAACTCAACATGTTAACAGAAGGGTGGAGTAGACTAACACACAAGGCCACAAGGGAACACTTCAACAGCTTTTTGGCAGAGTAACAGTCGAAAATAATTCTACCATAACTCAGAAATATTATTTTTTTGCACAGAGTAACAGCACAAATATGGCCATTGGGCGAAAAAAATCTTACTTGTATCATAAGCTCCAAACCATTTTTTTGTAATGGATTACTATAGTATATTTGTGTTCTGCGGTACCTTTTGGAGCAGTTCAGTCAAAGAGAGAGAATAAGTATCTGATTATGGTCCATGAAGGGATTCCCTATCTGAATCAGGCTATTAATGAGGGTACCTTTAAAGGCAACTATCCCCCAGATCTTTCAAATGTCCATCAAATAGAAGTGTGTGAGTTGGTCTGTGTGTGTTATTACCACGTCTTTGTATGAGATGTGATGTGTTGATACAAGTACCTTATTGCCATTGGCCTCCAACACCAGTTTCTCTGCCTTGGCCTTGCTCCTGGGGTAGGGCATATCATGATAAACATTGTAGATGGTGTCTTCATCACCTCTGTGCATGAAAGAGAGAGAGGGGAACGGGGGGGGGGTTATTATTTGATGACCTTTGAACAGAATATCACATTCACATGTGGAATGATTCAATATAATAGCCAGATGGATATTGGCAGTTTTCATGATGTTGTTTCTCCTTGCTGGCTGTGCAGGACTCATCCTGTTGTTTCTGTGAATATTTTAGCAAAGTCAGTCATGCATGCAAAGGCTGATAGACATTTTTACAGATACTGTGAGTGCTTTAGCTGATGTGAAAGGAAGAGAATGCCAAACACATCGCAGATAAGGGAAATCTCTACCGTACGGGCCAGACAAAAGACAGATGGAGGAGAGGTAGTGATTTAGTGGAAAGAGGAAAAAAATAACGAAAGCCTAAAGGACAAACAGATATTTGTGAAGTAAAACTCTACCTGATAAAGGGGTCTCCTTTCACATTGGGGCCGACCACCTCCATGCTGCTGGTGTAGACCAGATACTGAATACCATTCTCCACACAGGCATTGATCACATTCACAGTTCCTGTTAGAGAGACAAGGAGAGAGGAAGAGAAACATTCTAGAGGCCAATAACTAGAGGTTATCATTGATTTAATTGCAGAAAGAAAGGGCTAGGGTGTGATGCGGTCAACAGGAAGTGCGTGCAGAACATCTGGACAGAGACGTTGGCAGACAATGAGTACACAAGCACCTGGACGAGCATGTTCTAGGAACTAGCCCGGGATGAAAAGTGTTTTCTCAGAGCTCAACACAAACATCCTAGAAGGATGTGAAACATCTGATATGGGCCAGTAGGAGGCACTCTTTCCTCTGGTCTAAAAAAAAAAATATCCCAATGCCCCAGGGCAGTGATTGACACTGCCCTGTGTAGGGTGGCGTCTTTCGGATGGGACGTTAAACGGGTGTCCTGACTCTCTGAGGTCATTAAAGATCCCATGGCACTTATCGTAAGAGTAGGGGTGTTAACCTCGGTGTCCTGGCTAAATTCCCAATCTGGCCCTCAAACCATCACGGTCACCTTATAATCTCCAGTTTACAATTGGCTCATCCTCTCCCCTGTAACTATTCCCCAGGTCGTTGCTGCAAATGAGAATGTGTTCTCAGTCAACTTACCTGGTAAAATAACGGATAAATAACTAAATATACAGTAATTACACTAACTAATACAAACAACTATTCCTGTGAGGACAATGTCACATTTTCCAAGAGATGAAGAGCAGAAATATGGGACAGATACCCAGATCTAGGACAGTGAGACACACACACACACACACACACACACACAACACAGTAGGCCACCCACCAGACGGGGAATAGATAGAATAACCACAAACTGGAAACAAAGTGTCAGTGTTAAATTGGGCTTATATAATGCTTCAAAGGGCTTGCTATTTTAATATGATGTTGTTAGTTTAATAGAAACCAGATGAATTGCAGTGGATCACAGAGAGCAGCTGATTCCCATCAATAAGTTGAGTTTGTAGGTAATTCAGTTGCATGAAAACCACCTGACAGGCTGGCACTAACCTTATCGTGAGATGTGAAACCTTTTGAGATGAGTCTTTTACAGTCATTTCAATCTCATGACAAGCACACAGAATTTCTATAAACAGAACCTCTCAGAGACACACACACACAATTTCTATAAACAGGACTTCTCAGAGACTCACACACATTTACCCACTACATAAATAAATAATGACCTTATTTGTGTATGTCTATGTTTGCTGACTATAAAACCATTGTTGTAGTTGTCATCCTTCAACAGACTCAAGGGGCAGTTTTAGTTAGAATGTTCAGAGGAAAACATCAGGCACTATAGGAAGGGAGAGGCGACAGGCAAACAGGAAAAACGTGGGTTATACCATGAATCACAATAACTTTAGGGAATACTATTTCATGGGTTTTCATGAGTCTCCATAACAGTTCCTGTTGTGGTTTAATTTACAGTCAAGAGAAGCCAACCACCCCTCCTATGTTTGTCTCGTTCTATCATCCATCATCTCGAAGGCAACCATTTCTCCCTCTTCTCTTTTCCTTTCCCTCAACATATTTTCCATTCCCTTCTTCGTAAATCCTCCTGTGTCTTTAAGGCTTCCACACATCACACCGAATGTGGATCTAGTGTTCGTCTGCCCACCGTTCAGCGCGCTGTGTTTTAGGGACCACCCGCTGTAGACGTCTGACTGATCACATTTTTATGCGATTCTACATGTACAAATTGGTGCATATTCTCAGCCAGTTAATGCTATTGCTGTGTCTGAGGCCTTACCTTGAACATTCACAGCCTGGATGACTGTCTCAGGGACTCTGTGCCAGACATCCACCAGGCTGGCTGTGTGGATGACCAGGTCTGCCCCCTTGGAAACCTCCCGGACACTGGAGTAATCTGTGATGTCCCCCTGTGTCACCACCACCTTTACCCGCTCTGATGGGGGAGAGAGGGAGAAAAGTGTGTGTGTGTGGGGGGGGGGGGTTGTAAGATGTTAGATATAATGTAAAAGAGATTGTTTTCACCTGAATGAAATATCTATAAACTCATCTACAATGCACAATAATACAATTGATCCTAGATTGAGATTGGACAACAAGACATGGACATCATGTACAGAATAATAGCCTAAGAGAAGAATCAGACATATTGTGGTTAAAGGGCCAAGGTACAGTGGGGCAAAAAGGTATTTAGTCAGCCACAAATTGTGCAAGTTCTCCCACTTAAAAATATGAGAGAGGCCTGTAATTTTCATCATAGGTACACTTCAACTATGACAGACGAAATTAGAAAAAAAATCCAGAAAATCACATTGTAGGATTTTTAATGAATTTATTTGCAAATTTTGGTGGAAAATAAGTATTTGGTCACCAACAGACAAGCAAGATTTCTGGCTCTCACAGACCTGTAACTTCTTCTTTAAGAGGCTCCTCTGTCCTCCACTCGTTACCTGTATTAATGGCACCTGTTTGAACTTGTTATCAGTATAAAAGACACCTGTCCACAACCTCAAACAGTCACACTCCAAACTCCACTATGGCCAACACCAAAGAGCTGTCAAAGGACACCAGAAACAAAATTGTAGACCTGCACCAGGCTGGGAAGACTGAATCTGCAATAGGTAAGCAGCTTGGTTTGAAGAAATAAACTGTGGGAGCAATTATTAGGAAATGGAAGACATACAAGACCACTGATAATCTCCCTCGATCTGGGGCTCCACGCAAGATCTCACCCCGTGAAGTCAAAATGATCACAAGAACGGTGAGCAAAAATCCCAGAACCACACGGGGGGACCTAGTGAATGACCTGCAGAGAGCTGGGACCAAAGTAACAAAGCCTACCATCAGTAACACACTACGCCGCCAGGGACTCAAGTCCTGCAGTGCCAGACGTGTCCCCCTGCTTAAGCCAGTACATGTCCAGGCCCGTCTGAAGTTTGCTAGAGAGCATTTGGATGATCCAGAAGAAGATTGGGAGAATGTCATATGGTCAGATGAAACCAAAATATAACTTTTTTGGTATAAACTCAACTCGTTGTGTTTGGAGGACCAAGAATTCTGAGTTGCATCCAAAGAACACCATACCTACTGTGAAGCATGGGGGTGGAAACATCATGCTGTGGGGCTGTTTTTCTGCAAAGGGACCAGGACGACTGATCCGTGTAAAGGAAAGAATGAATGGGGCAATGTATCGTGAGATTTTGAGTGAAAACCTCCTTCCATCAGCAAGGGCATTGAAGATGAAACGTGGCTGGGTCTTTCAGCATGACAATGATCCCAAACACACCGCCCGGGCAACGAAGGAGTGGCTTCATAAGAAGCATATCAAGGTCCTGGAGTGGACTAGCCAGTCTCCAGATCTCAACCCCATAGAAAATCTTTGGAGGGAGTTGAAAGTCCGTGTTTCCCAGCAACAGCCCCAAAACATCACTGCTCTAGAGGAGCTCTGCATGTAGGAATGGGCCAAAATACCAGCAACAGTGTATGAAAACCTTGTGAAGACTTACAGAAAACGTTTGACCTCTGTCATTGCCAACAAAGGGTATATAACAAAGTATTGAGATAAACTTTTGTTATTGACCAAATACTTATTTTCCACCATAATTTGCAAATAAATTCATTAAAAATAATACAATGTGATTTTCTGTTTTTTTCCCCCTCATTTTGTCTGTCATAGTTGAAGTGTACCTATGATGAAAATTACAGGCCTCTCTCATCTTTTTAAGTGGGAGAACTTGCACAATTGGTGGCTGACTAAATACGTTTTTTTGCCCCACTGTACATATGTTGTGTGAGGAGGAACCAAGTCTTTCTATGCATGTTTCCATGGCTATATGAAGTATTCTTTGATTCTTTGACTTGAGTGTTCATTTGTTTCCTCTAAATCAGATCCTACGTTGCCTAGCTACCTAACCAAAGCTGGGTCCACTGAGGAACTCTGTCTCTGTTTCTGGAAAAAATGTAATCTGATTGTTGATACAAAAGACCCAATCACCCCACCACAATTAATGTCTTCTCATACAAGGTCTTTATGTTTATCAGAACACCGGTAGGTGGGTCACAACAAAATCACGTTCTTCACAAATGTGTCTTTTGAGAGCATTTGTCTGTTTGTTCCGACCATGAAGCCAGGATGGGGCTGGAGTCCAAGTAACCACAGGAATGGCCCTGACTCTTAAAAAACACTCTTGCCTTGAAGTCACACTACTGCAGCTGCCTCTTTTAGCTCTGCCTCAGTGGCTTGGTTAAGTAGCAAATCAAATCAAATTGTATTAGTCACATGCACCAAATACAACAGCTCCAGACATAGTAGGAGGTGAATACCACTGGCCTACATAATGAATGGTAAGAAAATCATTTTTTAAATTTTTCCTCAGCCCCTATATCTCCTCTACTTGAAAAGCACATTCTCACCAGGGGATGAATATATATGTTTGGTATTTAAGAGAAAACAAGGTATTCTAATATTACCTGGATGTAGCCTATGGCAATATAGAGGTTAAAGACTAACAATCTAAGCCTATATGGGCGATTTCATTTGTAATCAATGCCATGTATTTAGCTCATCAGTCAAACACATCTATGGAGTGATCTTCTATCACTGAGTTTGGAGGAAGGCTCTGTCCAACAAACCTGTCACTCTGTAAAGAGCGCAACCTTCCCCACATACCGCCCTGCCTTTCTGATTCATATTCCACAAAAACTGAAAAGTCACACAAGGTGACAGGGTGCAGGTGGAGATTCCTGTTATGACAGTGACATGTCACAGGTTAGGGGAAATTACATAGGCCGGCTACAGTGTTCAAGGACAGGAAATGGAATTAGGAGGGGTGTGGGCCATCTGTGTCCATGACCTCATCATGTTATGACATTGTTCATGCAGACAGATGCAGTCAAATCAAATCAAACACATTTATAAAGAGTTTTTTACATCAGCAGATGTCACAAAGTGCTTATATAGAAACCCAGCCTAAAACCCCAAACAGCAAGCAATTCAGATGTAGAAGTGACCTCAGCGGAGTGTAGATATGTGTTGTTTACTATCCTAACATTTCCCTTTCAGTGACATTCGCTAACTCTCATCTCTGTCACACTCTAGTATGTATCTGACTTTCAGCTTTCCCATCTCTCCCTCTCAGTCCATCTACCTACTGCCCACTCTCCACCTCTATCCCATATATGGCTCTGTTTCTGTAGTGAAGACTGACAATGCAATACAATTTTGTACAAAGTTAGTAAATTAAAATGTGCATGTTCTTATGCCTGAGAATATATGAGTAAGAAAGGTGTAAGCCAAAAATAACGGGTGTCAGAAAAGAGTTATGGAATAAAGCTGATATCCAGAATCTATTTGATTGGGTATGTATGTGGGTAAAGGACTGTGATGCTAGTCTAGGTTATCTCACTTTCAGTCATTTCAATGTGCTAAGGTAGATAAAAACCCAAACTCTTTCACTGAGGAGTTGACATCCCACCTCTTCTCAGTGCATAAACCCCTGGACATTCAAGATTAGAAGTCTTGCCCACTTGAGTCTCTATATATCTTGCTAGGAGTAGCTGAGCCCAATAATAATTGTAACCATGAATAAGGGTTAAGAGTAGCTTAACTTTCATGTTTAAAACTCCACCAGTCCCACAACTGCAAATCATTCTGGACATTTATGAACCGTTTTCAACTCAGCAGCCTCGTGTGGTGTATGGTTATGACAATGAAATATGCATAAAACATTATTAGACAAGAAAACTACAAATGGGGTTTGAGCATGTTAGTGAACTGCCAGACATGTACAATTTATGTTTCAATCATATATTTTTGTTTTACCTGTGCTGTGGCCATTTAAACTTGAGTCGATGTGTTTGTCAAAAAGTCGAATTTCCGTTACCGCATCCTCTTTCTCCAAAAGGACCTGTAACAGGTGTTGTCCGAGGAACCCACAGCCCCCAGTGACGAGATAAACCAGGCCCCGTTCTTTCGTCGACATTCTTCACTGTTGCTAGTTGCTACTATCAATAATTGATGTTTGGTTGATTAGTTACTGAGTCGTCCTTGTTGATCTTCTACAACTCCCTCTGCGATCCAAACTTCTAAAAGAGCGGAGATAAACAACGAGAGAGAACAAAATGAAAAAAGTCAGGGAAAGGTAGAGGTGCGTTCAGTCCTCTTAAACGTTTGCTGCGTTGAACAACGGTTTGTACTGAACCCCCAAAAGGTTATTGTACGCTCTTGAATAGACTACCGTTTGGTAGATGTGGGGAGGTGTGGCTGGAAGCAGAGTGACGTGTTTTAAAGGGAAGTGGTCATGCTAACAGTGCTCCCCAACCTGGTCGTTCAGTACAGCACCGTTTCCGTTCAGTTGAACATTCCAGAACGTAAAAACGTACTGAACGCAGCCCTGATCGGTTTGTACACAGCGATCGTAAACTGCTCCGCTTCACTGGACTTAATTGATGACCTTTGATTTAGTGTTTGTTCTATCATCAAAGAAAGGCAAAGATCACTATGCAAAATTACCTCGATTGGTCTTTTCGTTTAAATGTAGCTTACTGTAGATAGGCTATATGCCACCATGATTAGATTAGAGTTTATTAGTCACATGCACGGGGTTGCAGATGTAATTGCAGGGTACAGTGCAATTCTTAAACTCTGAGCTCCGACAGTGCAGGTCAAAGGGAATTGATTGAAACAATACACCAACAAAATATATACACACATTTCCAACTGTAACAGTGATAAATGTCCATTGGGGTGGGGGCAGGATACATGTTTGTTGAGGGGGGAAATGTCCATAGAGGGAGCAAATAGCTGACTAGTGGTGGCTATTCAGCAGCATTATGGTCTGGTGGTAGAAGCTATTGGCCAGTCTGTCAGTTTTTGCCATTATTCTCCTATACTGCTCGCGTCTGAGTGATGGAAGCGGGGAGAACAGGCCGTGGCTCGGGTGGCTGAGGTTCCTGATTATCTTCTTGCCCTTCCTGTGACACCTGTTGTTTTAAGTGTCCTGGAGGGCAGGCAGTGGGCACCCAATGGTGCGTTCGGCTGAGCGTACCACACTCTGTATGTAGCGCCTTACCCTCAGCAGCGGTGGACTTGCCATACCAGGCTGCTGCAGGCTTTCACCCTGAAATTCTACTGTATTCTACACCTCACCCACGCAAGTTCACATTCCACACAAAAAAACTACAGGAAGGCAACATCTATGTGGAGCACTGAATGATTTATTTATTGTGTAGGCTATATGACAGAGGGAATCTGGTTTGGGGATTAGAACAGTCATAATCAGTACGGACCTGCTATGTTCACTAGAAATATATTATTCACTGTCCGCAGTGGCGTGTATTCATGGACGCCAAGGGAAGCCAGGCTTTCCCAAATATTTAACCAATAAAATTAAATCTAAAATAATTTATCTTTCATCTCTGTGTTTTCATAAATTTAAGTCAATTCACAAGTAGCTGAATCTCACCGGAGAAATCTCACCGAGCTTCCCTCGGTCTCAGAACGTGTAGCCCATGTATCTGATGCTGTCTGGACCAAAATACTATTTACATGTTGCCGCCATAGCATTTGATTGATTGATGCCAGCAAGCATTTGGTCTCCCTTGATTAAAATATATATATATATTAAATAATAATAATTAGCCAATCAGCATTGAGCTGAGCTCAACTGTGGGTTGTCCTGGTGCCACAAAACGCCCCCCAAGGGAGGCCAGTTTGGATTTGGCTTCAGACCATTCAAATAACTTCCTAAGCAAAACGTCATTTTCTGGTCTGCTTGTGTTGATGTCCTGCAGTAACTAGCTTGCTAAATCCGCCCTTTCCTAAGCCATGGGTGGAGAAGGGATTTGGACTTTGACTTAATTCTCTGCACAGGCCAATGATTATGACATTGATTCTGATCTGAACCATAAATGAATATGTTGTGCCACTGGCCTGAGACGATTGAAGTTCAATATGTAGCTGAGTAGGCTCACGGTAACTAACTAGCTAGCTAGCTTAGCTGGTTCATTGTTGCCCATGCCAGGTAGTTAGGCTAGCAAGCATTTTAGCTAACTATCCTATAACAACAAAAACTAAAAGTGTCATAGACCGATTTCACAACATGAAAGAGAGGATGGCATTAGCGTTCAACTAGTCTACAAGTAGGGTGAATGAACATGTTATGTTTTACTTGGACAGCCACATGATATTTAACAACATCGATTGAAATCAATTGTTTTTGGTATCTTTAAGTTTGTTTTCAGTCTATTAAACTAAGCATATATAGCCTTGTTGATTTTATGATGTTTGACATGTTTAAGTTGAATTGGTGCTGGAATGGTGGCGGCAGTGCTCCTGTTGACTTTGTGCTGACTTGCGGTAACTCTGTGGTTGTAAATCAATAGATTGTTTATTTAGTAAACTGTCGAAAACATTAACTTGCTTGAGTTAACTGTTTGTTACATGCGATATGTGCATTGTGGACTTCACACAGATGTGGCTCTCTGGTTTTGTGATGAAACAAACAGTATGTGTCATTGAATTTATTCCGCAACTGTGTGACTGTTGTCTTCTAGCTGTAACGGTGGTGTATGAACTAATGGCTATAGAGCAAACAATGCAATTGTCACAACAGGTTGTAATATGTCTTTTTTACTGTCTTGGCTTGGCTTCCTCAATGATTTTAACCACGGAACTCTACTACCTGTCAGTCTGGAGCAATGAAGCAGACAGCCCCAGTGGTCTGAAAAAGTCTTACTTCCTTTCATTCTTTCTCTCTGACTAGACTGGATTGGATATCATGTCAAATGTCAGAAGCCGTATTGTTCTCCTGTTTTAACAACATGGCCATTCATCCAACATCTCTCTGTGTCCAATAATAGCCTTCTTGAACAGCCCTGTAAGTCATGCACACAGCAACATTTGAATGGACACCATTTTGTGAAACAGATATTGTAGTAGCGTAGACCTACATGGAAAGTGACACACACTGTATTGTATTTCCATTCCTTGCAAATTTCCAGTCACATGATTCACAGACAAGTTACCTATAGTCTCAGCTACAGACTGCAAAACATTGTCATTGCCAGGTTAAATGAGAGCATATTACTCACAGCGCTGAATCAGGCAGGATTTACTGGTTAAACAGCCTCGTTATACCCATCCTGAACTTTAAGTTACCATTGACCATTTGCTAAACAGTCTCACTGATTTGGTTGAATGTGGACTATAACTGATTTTGACAATCTAGATCAACTATCAATGAAGAATGCAAATTATTATCTTAAAATGCATGTCACAAAGTGCCCCCAAAAGAACAGACCAAGCTTGTAAGTGTCCTAGGTAGGGAGAACCCTCCAAGCCTCATTGCTTTCATTTTGAAGGCCACTAGATGCTTGAAAACAAAGTGAAACAGATGCAGTTCCAGTAAATCATTTAGCCATTATGTTTGGGTTATGCTCATTCAATGAGGTAGGTCCTAAATTGATGAATGATTAACATTCAATAAATAACTTCTAAAATGTCCTATTTAGGGTTTTACAACTTGGCTTCACCTAGTTTTGTAAATTATTTTACAACATGCAACATGCGTGAGTTCAATCACCCTTAAAGAAGCAGAGTTCATGAAGTTAAAAAATAACTAAACCAGCTCAGAAAATGCATACTTCTTTGCCACATAATGGTCTAAGTGTCTGTTAACCTAGTTCCATACAAGGTCACGTCTTCTTTATTTGTGTTTCCTCCTCCTCTGACACGACACTTTGCAATCCACTTGGCTTCATTTAGAAAGCACCACGTTTTCTCCATCTCTATCGCTCTCACACACACAGTATTACACTCAGTTTTCCGGTGGAACTGACAAACGTACCTTCTGTTGTATCCTCTCTATGCACGAGGGCATTGCAGTTTCCGGCAAGCCTGCAAGTTCCTGTACGACATTGTGTGCGGTCCACTATGCACACTCACCCTGATGACATACAGTATAGTACCACACAGGGTAGGAGAAGACGATATCAAAAGACTACTATGTATTACAAAATCGCTTGACGATCTTATATGGATATTATTCTACTACGGTCTGGAACTTCCCCCCTGAAAGCTAGATTGCAAATGACTAAGAAAACGGAAATCTAATATCCCATAACTCTTTGCAACAATGGGACGGCGCTAGTCCAATTCATGTTTATTTTCGAAAGCTCCCGCATGCAATTATTACGTTGTCATAACAAGTATATTTTCAAACTAGTCTGAACGTGTCTTAACATTCATTGTAAGACAATCTTATCTCTGTGTTCGTAAAATCACCCTGGAGTGCCAGAGTGCGCTCTGGGCGTTAGTCAATTCAGTGTGTTGTCAGATTGTCCGTTTGTATATTCGGAGCGGTCAGAGAGGAGTAGGTTGGTCCGAGCGTTCTGACCTCACAACCGCAGTCAATCACCTAAGCTAACTGGCTATAATTGGCAAGCTACTTATAGACAGAAATGAGAGAACATCAGTCTGACCGTTTTTACTCGCCCTAGCAGAGCTGCTTAGGCCATTTTCATGTTATCTAGAGCGTTAGTGACTAACGGTGCTGCTGACAACAATTGAATTAATTTGTTTTTTAAATTATATTTAAAAAAAATACAGATCAACAATTTACATTCTTACATCATACAAAATAGAACGCAGGTATTAACGAGAAAATACTAAAACAAACAAACCATATTAAAAAACAAAAACAATTCTAGTGCAATTGTAATCACTCTGAAAAAAATCTTATTGTAATGATTTAGGAAAATGTTATTCTTGTATTAGGGTTAATGTTTTAATAAAATAGTTAAATTCAATCAACATTTTTGTTTGTGTATAAAATATTTGGCAACAAGAATTTTAAAAATCACAATAATTTCAATGGTCTTGTTATCATTGCAATAGTAACATATATCTTTCATGTCAAAAACATGGGTTGTGTTCATAATGGTAAATAAGTATTTTGCAAGGTTTTCCCAAAATTCTGACACACATTTACATTCAATGAACAAGTGAGAGATTCTCACCTTCTTTTTCACAGAAAACGCAGATATCATCAATAGCCACACATTTGGATATCATAGAATTACATGGATATATCTTATGTAAAATGTTAAGTGCACTTCCTTAACTTTGTTTGGTATACAGTATTTGTAAGGCCTTAACTACATTTACATTTATGCATTTTTCCAGACAATGTCAGGAATAAGCATGTTCCAGAAAAATGTTCCTCTCTGTGTAAGTTGGTTTTGTGAATGAAGAATTTGTCTTATATATTTATTACAACAAGATTTATCAAGTAATCCCACACCTTCCAATCTGAGTTCTGGATAAACTTTGTGATCATTACCAAAGCTAAGATGAGTTTTCATTAGTGTAGTTAGACCACTGGGAACGGCTTTGATCACAGAAATAAACTCCCTGAAAGGTATTGGAAACTCTTTCAATGTTATAAATTGTTCATATGTGAGAATATTACCCTTGTGGTCGAAAACATGAAGAACAAAGTCAATATTCCTCTCATGCCAGCTGGGGTAGAACAATGACTTATTCCTTTCAGTTATGTCTGAATTATTCAACAAGAGAGCTTTATGTGGGGAAAAATTGTGCAGGAAACAGATGTGCAGGAATCAGATGACAGATGTATTCCTAAATATTTAACACAGACCTTTACAGGAATATTTTCTATTTGTTTATCATCAGAGTCAAATAAACATAAGATTTCACATTTAGAAACATTCAGCATTAATCCTGATGCAATAGAAAATGTAGTTATAGCATTAAGGGCATGGGTGACCTGGTCACCGTTCATCGTTGGTGGAATTAGACCAAGATGCAGCGTGGGGTAGGTTAAGCATATTCTTTAATGATAACCAGAAAAACAAGAAAGAGAGAACCAATGAAACATACAGCCTTGTGGGGCTCAATAGCAACCATACAAGGACAAGATCCCACAACATAGGTGGGAAAAAAAGGCTACCTAAGTATGATTCCCAATCAGAGACAACGATAGACAGCTGCCTCTGATTGGGAACCACACTCGGCCAAACACAAAGAAATACAAAACATAGAATGTCCACCCAAATCACACCCTGACCAAACCAAATAGAGACATAAAAAGGCTCTCTAAGGTCAGGGCGTGACAGTTTGTCTCTTAAAAAAAGAGTAGTATTATCAGCCAGTTGGGAAATTTTGATTTCTTTGTTAAAAATAGTTAAGCCATACAAATTTGCATTATAAGTTCCACAATCAAAAATTGGGCATCCCTGTCGTACACTTCTGTTGATACTGAATCTTTTGGAAGTATTAAGGTTTAGTAACACAGAACTATTTATATCTTTGTAAAACATGAGAATTACTTTGATACAATTTTCACCGAATCCAAAAAGTTTAAGAGACCTAAAGAGAAATTCATGTTCAATTGTGTCAAAGGCTTTACAGAAGTCCAAAAATAAGACAACTGAGTCAATTGCATCTGAATAATCTACAAGGTCCAAGACTAAATGAATGTTAGAGCTTATGTGACGGCCCTTCATAAACCCTGTTTGAGTCTCATTTATAATGGTATCTATTCCTTTTTTAAATCTTTTGGCATAAACCAGAGCATTCAATTTGTAATCAACATTTAATAAAGTAATTGGTCTCCAATTGTCAACGAGAGAAGGGTCTTTATCGGGCTTCGGGAATCAATGAAATAAGGCCCAGTTTCATAGTGGAGACTATTTCCCCACTTTTAATGTAATCTTGAAACTTTAAAAATCGGGTCTTCTAGTAACTCCCAAAACTGTCTATAGAATTCAACTGATAGGCCATCAGGGCCAGGTGATTTCCCTTTTTTCATTGAATTCAGAGCCTCTCTAATTTCTTCAGTTGACACTGGTGAATTGCAAAATGAGTGGAAATCATCCTCAATTACAGGGACATAATTCTGAATGTGGCAAATGTAGCTTTCACAACCATCTTCCTGAAATTGAGAGCTGCAAAGGTTTTCATAAAATGAATTGACAAATTATGATATTGTAATGGGATCTTTGCATAAAACATTGTTAATTCTGAGTGCAGTTACAAATGTTCTTTTGTAGATTATCTTTTCAAGTGCAAAAAAGTAACTAGTGTTTCTTTCCCCCTCTTCAATACATTTTGCTCTTGACCTTACAAAGGCACCCTTTGCCAGATCCGTGTAAAGCTGTTCTAATTCTAGTTGTAAAGACCTGAACACAGACTCCTCTTCTTCAGATAGATTATCTTTCTTTAGAAAACTGTCAAGCTTGCTCATCATCTCCTTTTCTCTATGGTTCTTTAAGTGCATCAGCTCTTTGGCGCATTTAATGACTACCACTCTGACTTTATATTTGAAAAATTCCCATCTACTTCCATGACCCAAGTCTTTTAATGCAACAATATCTTCAGCTAACGATTTGATGTTTTCAATGAGAGTAGTATCTTTAAGAAGTGTGTTGTTTAATTTCCAATATCCTCGAGTACCTTTTGATTTTTTAGTAGCTTGTAAACTCAGGGAAATCAAGTGATGATCAGAAAAGCCAATTGATGATCTACATTTATAACAAATTCCAACAAAAAGGGGGACATTAGGATAAATCTATTCTAGATTTACGTGACATAGTTTTGTCGGTCCAGGTGTAGCCCTTTGCATCCAGATTGAAATAAGGCCAAGCATCCTCAGCGCAGAGACCCTGTATGTGTAGTGATAATATTGCTATTTTGAGGGCTTTGACTCGTTGTAGAAGGAAAACGATCAGCAGATGCATCAGGTGTTTCATTCAAATCCCCTGAAATAATTAGAAAAGCCTCTATTTGATGCTTAGATCCTGTACTTTCCTGGTAAATTGGGTAAAAAGGGTCTTGTTTGGAGAATGTGAGTTATGTCCGTAGCGCTGAGGAAAGATTGACCCAACACAAGCAGTCATATTTTCTAACTCTCGGCTGACATAAACTACAATATGAATAAGCGAATAGCAATTACTATATATAATGAATCACATCACGGGTGAACTAGCCATTGATCGAAAGTAATCCGACGATTAGTTTCAGCGCGCAGCCATGCATTTCTTCCTCACAGAAACCGAAGATAATAAGAGAAGACGAGATGAGTTTGGTCTGTTTGTGTTGAAGGGGTGTGTCATCTACCGTTGTTCACGTCCCACCATTAATTTCCGGAAGTGTGAACTCTTACTCACCTCATTTTGTTATAACATCTTTGGTCAAACAGACGTGAAACCCAGAATGCATTGTATGTCAACAAACATGGCTACACAGCGGGAATTAGCTTAGCTCATCATAATCAGTACAACCTTCAAAAAAGTATTTTACACACATAATATGTGCCCATTACAATCTGTGCAAGAATCGGAATGCATGATTTGTCACCTAGAATTGAAAACATGTGAATAAAACCGTAAATACACAAATAATTGCCACACAAAACATTTTCTGATAGTGATTTATTGATACAAGTGGCGCGTGCCGGCAGTCAACCACGGAACCGCCCACTCTGCGCCATTCAGTGTTTTTTATGTATGTAGCTAGTGAGCTAAGCTGTAGCATTAACAATGTCTTTCAAAAGGAGACAACTCACAAATGTGGAAATTCTGACAAGGACAGTGAGGAGCTGCCCCCCAACCTTGTAGCCATTGAGAACCCTGAATCTGAATTTCCCTTGTCCACTGACGAAGTACCAGGTCCCTTTGAAGATGCTGGTGGTGATGGAGGCAGACCGACAGTGGATGAAGTACAGGAGTTCTGTGGTAGCTGGATGGCCACCAGTCATTTCACCCCTCCTGGCCCTGCTGTTTGCTTTGACGAGTCCCAGTCTGGAGTGCAACGCCCCTTGCCATTTCCAACTGAGGCAGAGTGCTTCAAGTTGTTTCTGACAGAGGAGCTGGTGGGAGACATAGTTGAGGAGACCAATCGCTATGCCTTAGAGCTACAGGAGAAGAGAGAGCCAGGAGTGAGGGGGAAACTCGCTAAATGGGTGACAACCACAATTAGTGAAATGTATACCTTCCTGGTGACAGTCCTTCTCATGGGAATAGTAAAGAAGAACTCCCTAAGAGAATACTGGAGCACAGATCTTATGTTTGCAACTCCCTCCTTTGCCACCCTCTTTTCCCAAGACCGCTTCCTAGTTCTGCTGCGATGCCTTCATTTCGTCAACAATGCTACTGCCATCCTAAGTGACCCATTGTACAAAATAAGAAATGTTCTTATCAGCCTGACATCAGCATTTGGTCAGGTCTTTGTGCCATACAAGGACCTATGCATTGATGAGTCCCTGATGTTATGGAAAGGTAGGCTGGCGTTCCGTCAATATATTCCCTCCAAAAGGCACAGATTTGGAGTCAATTTCTTTGTCATGTGCGACGTGAAGACAGGATTTGTCCAGGATATTATAGTTTACACAGGGTCCACCACTGACATCAAACATTATGAGAGGCTTGGGGTGTCAGGGTCCGTGGTGATGACCATGCTGGCTCCTCATCTCGGCAAGGGACACACTTTGTACGTGGACGATTGGTACAGCAGTCCCACACTCTTCCATCATCTGCTCTCCAACAGCACAGGGGCCTGTGGCACAGTCAGGTCGAACAGGAAGTATTGTATTTCACCATGCTTTGAGGAGTATCACATGCTCAAGCATTATTGAGCACATTTGCAGCAATAAGTGACTGACTGACCTGACAGGTGACTTGACAGGTGACCTGCCATGATACTATGCCTTAGAGATGGGGGTGGAAATGCAGTTGTTGTTCAGTCACTGCATGGATATTAAATATGGGTTATGCATATTCAGTTTTTTGTCCTCTAGTAAAACAAGTTGTTGAACCAACTACCAATACTGCAATAAAATAGATGACTATTACATATTGGCATATGTGTTTTCTTGCTGTGTTTTCATCCAGTAAAACTGTTAAGGAGTGTACGTTAGCATACAAAAGCTGTCCTAATTCTTCAGCTCCAAAGATGTCCTGCTCCAGTTATGATATTGACAAATAATGTTTGTGGTTTCTGAAAGTACAGAAAGTACAGAATAAAGAGGAATTATTCATTAGAATACAATATAAGGATATAGCAATAAAACAATACTACAAATAATTAACATAATAAACACTGCTATAAAAAATAGTTTATTGCATTGACAAAATCACAGATTTGAGTTATAACAGTAAGAAACTAACTTTTGAGCTCCACAAGGGGACAAGGCAGGGCAGAACAGAGCTATGCTGAATAGACCAAATAAACAAACGCAAGTAATTAAAGGACAAATTATTATTTACAATGATGGCCTACACCGGCCAAACTCCGACAACGCTGGGCCAATTGTGCGCTGCACTATGGGACTCCCAATCACAGCCAGTTGTGATACAGCCTGGATTTGAACCAGGGTGTCTGTAGTGCCATAGACCGCTGCGCCACTTGGGAGTCATAAGGCCAGGGTAGCTTCAGAATACAACACAAGCTAATAGTTCTCTGACGCAACTAGCATTGTTTTACAGAGCTAATAGAATAATGTAGCTACGTAAGCATGATTGACTATAACACCATAAAGATGTGTAACGTTACCTCGCGTGTCCGCAGTTATAAGGAATATATTATGATCCATACATACAGTGAGCTACAGCAGAAACGGCATACGGAAACTATTATAACGTAATAAGGCACTTACTTTGATAGAAACGCAGCCTGGATTTTAACCAGGGAGCCTATAGTGACGCCTCTAGCACTGATGTGCTGTGCCTTTGACCGCTGCACCACTTGAGAGTCATAAGGCCATGTAGCTTCAAAATACAACACAAAAGATAATACTTATCTGACGCAGTTAGCATTGTTTTACAGAGCTAATAGAAGAATGTGGCTACACAAGCACGATTGACTATAACACCATAAAGGTTATAAAATGAGTAACGTTACCTCACGTGTCAGCGGTGATAAAGAATATACACAAATATATTATGCTCCATACATACAGTACGCTACAATAGAAATGTGGAATGAAAATGTGAACACGTGTGCAGATCCTGTTCTGACAGGAGATGAGCAAATGTCTGTGCTTGGGGAATTTTGTCAGTGTCAGAAATGTCCCAAAAATGTAATTGTCCGCAAAAGTAAAAATGACTATTTTTATGTCAATGAATGAGGAGGCGGAACACACCTAAATTCAAACTGTTTTTAGAAAATAAAACTTGTTAGAAAATCATTTGAAATTGAAGTTTAAACAACCTATACATATAAACAGGCTGCGTGCTTTAATTTGAGGGCAGCGCGGATAAAATGTACTCTTACCGTTAGAGATATTTGGAACTCACGCA
>NC_088421.1:24924766-24967979 GCF_034236695.1 Oncorhynchus nerka | reverse complement strand
GGACAATGGAGAAAGCAATGTTTGAACAAAAAACTAATTGGACAACATAAGCATTAAAAACACTCATAAGCTCACTCACATACAGTGGGGCAAAAAAGTATTTAGTCAGCCACGAATTGTGCAAGTTCTCCCACTTAAAAATATGAGAGAGGCAACGAGTGGAGGACAGAGGAGCCTCTTAAAGAAGAAGTTGCAGGTCTGTGAGAGCCAGAAATCTTGCTTGTCTGTAGGTGACCAAATACTTATTTTCCACCATAATTTGCAAATTAATTAATTAAAAATCCTACAATGTGATTTTCTGGATTTTCTTTTTACAGGCCTCTCTCATCTTTTTAAGTGGGAGAACTTGCACAATTGGTGGCTGACTAAATACTCCCCCACTGTACACCACCAGGGGAAGTGAAAGCCTCCGTCTACAAGACTACCCTGATAGAAACTTTCTTCTGGATTATTTCTAGATTTTTTAGAGAGTAGAACAATAACACTAATGCTCTACATTATTCCAGTTAGGTCTGACTTTGTGTCCACTTAAATGCAGAGGGGAGACGAATCAAAGCGAGACAGGCTAGCATAGAGAGAGTGGGTCTGAGCAATCGGGTGATCGGTAATCAATGACACTGTGGAATGGAAGTGGAGCTGTGCCCAAACACCTCTGGCTAAACAGCACACCACAACACAGCAGTGTGTGTGTATGTGTGTGAGTGTGAGAGAGGGATCGAGAGAGAGAGAGAGAGCGATAGAGAGAGACAGGCAGACAGACAGAGGATGCACTAAACCACATAAGCTTCAAAGGGAAGAATGACCACCACCCTTCAGCCTACCCAGTAACCACAACCACCCTTCAGCCTACCCAGTAACCACCACCACGCTTCAGCCTACCCAATATGGCCACCACCACCCTTCAGCCTACCCAGTAATCACCACCACCCTTCAGCCTACCCAGTATGGCCACCACCACCCTTCAGCCTACCCAGTAATCACCACCACCCTTCAGCCTACCCAGTATGGCCACCACCACCCTTCAGCCTATGCAGTAATCACCACCACCCTTCAGCCTACCCAGTATGGCCACCACCACCCTTCAGCCTACCCAGTAACCACCACCACCACCACCACCCTTCAGCCTACACAGTATGGCCACCACCACCCTTCAGCCTACCCAGTATGGCCACCACCACCCTTCAGCCTACCCAATAACCACCACCACCCTTCAGCCTACCCAGTATGGCCACCACCACCCTTCAGCCTACCCAGTAACCACCACCACCACCCTTCAGCCTACACAGTATGGCCACCACCACCCTTCAGCCTACCCAGTAACCACCACCACCCTTCAGCCTACCCAGCCTACCCAGTATGGCCACCACCACCCTTCAGCCTACCCAGTAATCACCACCACCCTTCAGTCTACCCAGTATGGCCACAACCACCCTTCAGCCTACCCAGTAACCACCACCACCCTTCAGCCTACCCAGTAACCACAACCACCCTTCAGCCTACCCAGTAACCACCACCACTCTTCAGCCTACCCAGTAACCACCACCACCCTTCAGCCTACCCAGTAACCACCACCACCCTTCAGCCTACCCAGTAATCACCACCACTCTTCAGCCTACCCAGTAACCACCACCACCCTTCAGCCTACCAAGTATGGCCACCACCACCCTTCAGCCTACCAAGTATGGCCACCACCACCCTTCAGCCTACCCAGTAACCACCACCACCCTTCAGCCTACCCAGTAACCACCACCACTCTTCAGCCTACCCAGTAACCACAACCACCCTTCAGCCTACCCAGTAACCACCACCACCCTTCAGCCTACCCAGTAACCACAACCACCCTTCAGCCTACCCAGTAACCACCACCACTCTTCAGCCTACCCAGTAACCACCACCACCCTTCAGCCTACCCAGTAACCACCACCACCCTTCAGCCTACCCAGTAACCACCACCACCCTTCAGCATACCCAGTAACCACCACTACTCTTCAGCCTACCCAGTAACCACCACCACCCTTCAGCCTACCCAGTAACCACCACCACCCTTCAGCCTACCCAGTAACCACCACCACCCTTCAGCCTACCCAGTAACCACCACTACCCTTCAGCCTACCCAGTAACCACCACCACCACCACCACCACCACCCTTCAGCCTACCCAGTAACCACAACCACCCTTCAGCCTACCCAGTAACCACCACCACCCTTCAGCCTACCCAGTAACCACCACCACCCTTCAGCCTACCCAGTAACCACCACCCTTCAGCATACCCAGTAACCACCACTACTCTTCAGCCTACCCAGTAACCACCACCACCCTTCAGCCTACCCAGTAACCACAACCACCCTTCAGCCTACCCAGTAACCACCACCACCCTTCAGCCTACCCAGTAACCACCACTACCCTTCAGCCTACCCAGTAACCACCACCACCACCACCACCACCACCCTTCAGCCTACCCAGTAACCACAACCACCCTTCAGCCTACCCAGTAACCACCACCACCCTTTAGCCTACCCAGTAACCACCACCACCCTTCAGCATACCCAGTAACCACCACCACCCTTCAGCCTACCCAGTAACCACCACCACCTTTCAGCATACCCAGTAACCACCACCCTTCAGCCTACCCAGTAACCACCACCACTCTTCAGCCTACCCAGTATGGCCACCACCACATCGTCTCTCAGAATCTCTATGGACCCTCTAGAGATGAAGTAGAGAGCTGAGAGGACGTCTCCCATGTGGACCAGGGTGTCGCCCGGAGGGGCGTGGGTGGTCTTAAACCTCATGGCCAGCGCCCGCAGACAGCCGTTACTGGCCCCCTTGAAGGCCCTGCAGTTCTGGAGCAGACAGCGGTTCAGGTGGAGGCAGATATCAGCCTGCAGACACTCAGGGAAACCCTTCAGCACCTAGAGAAATGGGAGAGGGAGAAAGAGAGAAGAGAGAGAGACAAAGAGAGAGAGAGAGAGAGAGGGGGAGAAAGAGAGAAGAGAGAGAGAGACAGAGAGAGAGAGAGAGAGAGAGAGAGAGAGAGAGAGAGAGAGGGAGAAAGTGAGAGAGAGAGACAGAGAGAGAGACAGAGAGAGAGACAGAGACAGAGTGGGAGACAGAGAGAGAGAGAGACAGAGAGAGAGACAGAGAGAGACAGAGAGAGAGAGAGAGAGAGAGAGAGAGAAAGAGAAAGAGAGAGAGAGAGACAGAGAGAGAGAGAGAGAGAGAGAGAGAGAGAGAGAGAGAGAGAGAGGGAGAAAGTGAGAGAGAGAGACAGAGAGAGAGACAGAGACAGAGTGGGAGACAGAGAGAGAGAGAGACAGAGAGAGAGAGACAGAGAGAGACAGAGAGAGAGATAAAGAGAAGAGAGAGACAGAGAGAGACAGAGAGAGAGAGAGAGAGAGAGAGAGAGAGAGAGAGAGAGAGAGAGAGAGAGAGAGACAGAGAGAGAGACAGACTCAAGCTTTGACTATGTACAGACTCAGTGAGCATAGCCTTGCATTGAGAAAGGCCGCCGTAGGCAGACATGGCTCTCAAGAGAAGACAGGCTATGTGCTCACTGCCCACAAAATGAGGTGGAAACGGAGCTGCACTTCCTAACCTCCTGTCCAATGTATGACCATATTAGAGAGACATATTTCCCTCAGATTACACAGATCCACAAAGAAATCAAAAACAAATCCAATTTTGATAAACTCCCATATCTACTGGGTGAAATTCCACAGTGTGCCATCACAGCAGCAAGATTTGTGACCTGTTGCCACGAGAAAAGGGCAACCAGTGAAGAACACACACCATTGTAAATACAACCCATATTTATGCTTATTTATTTTATCTTGTGTCCTTTACCATTTGTACATTGTTAAAACACTGTATATATATAATATGACATTTGTCATGTCTTTATTGTTTTGAAACTTCTGTATGTGTAATGTTTACTGTTAATTTTTATTGTTTATTTCACTTTATATATTCACTTTATATATTATCTACCTCACTTGCTTTGGCAATGTTAATACATGTTTCCCATGCCAATAAAGCCCTTGAATTGAATTGACAGAGAGAGAGACAGAGACAGAGTGGGAGACAGAGAGAGAGAGACAGAGAGAGAGAGAGACAGAGAGAGAGAGAGAGAGAGAGAGAGAGAGACAGAGAAAGAGACACAGAGAGAGACAGAGAGGCAGAGAGACAGAGAGAGAGACAGACAGACAGAGAGACAGAGAGAGAGAGAGAGAGAGAGAGAGAGAGAGAGAGACAGAGAGACAGACAGAGAAAGAGACAGACAGAGACAGAAAGACAGAAAGAGAGAAAGACAGAGAGAGAGCCAGAGAGAGAGAGAGAGAAACAGAGAAAGAGAGTGAGTGGGGGGAGAGCTGTTTCAGTTGATGCTCACTATTGACAAGGGGACACATGCACACAGACAGTGTCTATGTGATCAACTCTGTTCAGATTGAATTGACAGGCGTGCTCTCTGCTACGTCATGTTCCTGTGGTGTTAGAGGGCTAATGCTTTTCTCTTCTCTGCAACCAGCAGGATGCTATCTATCTACTAACACAAAGGATATGACGCACATCATTTCCACTGTTAGGTCTCCCTGTCTGAGCACCTAATGACGGAAAACCTCAGGTGGCAAGTAGGGAATATGTGTTTTTCATGTGAATATGAACGTGTGTGTTTTTCCCGTGCGTATGGATGTGTGTGTGTTTGGCTGTATATGAATGTGTGTTTGAGAGTGACTCACAGCGTTCATGTCGATGCCATTGGTATAGGACCAGGCATGTTGGAAGTATTCCTCCAGTCTCTGGCGTAGTCCCTCTGGGATCTGGTGGAAGCGGATGAACTCTTTGACACGCAGCATCTGAGTGTGGTAACGGGCCGTGCCGGAGTACAGCCTCTGGATGATAGCCGACACGTTACCAAAGATACTGGCATACATCAGAGCTACAGCAGACGACAGAGAGACATGTCAGTGACATCCACCTAAAATGATAGGTGGTACTACACTTAAAGTAATGCAGCAATGCATATGAACACTCTGGACACACAGGCACAATACAGACACACTGGTGATGTACTCAGACACACAGGCACGATACAGACACACTGGTGATGTACTCAGACACACTGGTGACGTACTCAGACACACAGGCACGATACAGACACACTGGTGACGTACTCAGACACACTGGTGACGTACTCAGACACACTGGTGACGTACTCAGACACACTGGTGACGTACTCAGACACACTGGTGACGTACTCAGACACACTGGTGACGTACTCAGACACACTGGTGATGTACTCAGACACACTGGTGACGTACTCAGACACACTGTTGACGTACTCAGACACACTGGTGACGTACTCAGACACACTGGTGACGTACTCAGACACACTGGTGACGTACTCAGACACACTGGTGATGTACTCAGACACACTGGTGACGTACTCAGACACACTGGTGATGTACTCAGACACACTGGTGACGTACTCAGACACACTGGTGACGTACTCAGACACACTGGTGACGTACTCAGACACACTGGTGACGTACTCAGACACACTGGTGACGTACTCACAGCCGATTAGCATGATGCAGATGGAGAAGATCTTCTCAGGGTTGGTGTTGGGGGAAACATTGCCGAAGCCCACGCTGGTCAAGCTGCTGAAGGTAAAGTAAAGCGCTGTGACGTATTTATCCTTGGTGGAGGGGCCGGAGGCAGGGTCTGTGTCGTTGTATGGTTTACCAATCTGTTCAGCCAGGTTGTCCAGCCAGCCGATCTTCATGCCTCCGATGCGTGCCGAGTTGGTGCGCTCCGCGTTGCCGATGGCGTACCAGATACAGGCCAGCCAATGGGCAATGAGGGCAAAGGTGCACATGAGGAGGAAGAGAACGGCGGCACCGTACTCTGAGTAGCGGTCCAGCTTCCGCGCCACACGCACCAATCGCAGTAGCCGAGCAGTCTTCAGCAAGCCAATCAGCGTGGTTGTCTGGGGCTGAGAGGAGAGAGGTTCAAAGTACAAATAAAGCAATTCATATGAAAGAACAAGAAGATTTATGAGAGAGTCTTTGTTGAATTGGTACACTGACCAACACTGCAAAACAGGACCATTACTACACATAGATGTAAATGATCCACCTTCTCCTCCATCCATCTCACCTCATCAGAGCCAGAGCGGAATATGAGCAGATCAAAGGGGATGGCTGCCACTATATCAATGAGGAACCAGCCTTTGAAGTAATGCTGGGCGATGCGCCCCGGGTGGCTGACCACCTCGTCATTGTGATTGACATATGTGGTCCGGAAGTTGATGAGAATGTCCACGATAAACATGACGTCCACCACCAGATCCACCACGTTGAGGGGGTTGCAGGTGTAGCCACAGGAGCGCCGGAGCTCGTCCTCCACCTCGTTGAGCAGGAAGGCAGCGGAGTAGGGGGTGAAGACGGCCGTGTAGATGACCAGCAGGAGGATGACCCAGTCCCACACCGCCTTGAAAGGACTGTAGTGGAGGATGGTCCACTTGTGGATGCGAGGCGCCTGGAGCTTGTACTCTGGCAGGACATCAGCCCCTAGGGACAGTACCTAAATGGGAAGAGGGCAGAGATGGTCAGAGAGTCCTGCTGAATCTAGATTAATCATGGGCAGTAAAAGTGAAACATAATTTAAACGGAATATCTTTACAATGGCCCCTCACCACCCTGCTGAAAAGGCCTTGATTAGAACCCCAAGAATATGAGATGATAAGCCAAACAGCCTTAGCAAAATGTAAAGCAGTATAAGAAATGGGAAAGAGAGTGAGTCATGTCAGAGAACTGTGCCGAGAAACCCGAGGGACATGGGTTCAGGGAACCAGAGCAGAAGGCAGTTCAGAAGAGAGGAGCAGAACAGGACCTGATATTGTCTTTGTTGTGCCCTTTGGGGGAAGGAAGGGGAGCAACTGTGTTCTGTCTAACTACCTACTGTGTCTGACACCGCGGGCCTTCAACCCGCATGTCTATCACCTCAGCACAACTAGAACAGCAGCAGCAAAAAAAGAGTTCATGTGTATTCCAGAGTGAGTGACAAAGAGGGAGAAGTAGTGTGTGTGTGTGTGTGTGTGTGTGTGTGTGTGTGCGTGCGTGCGTGCGTGCGTGCGTGCGTGCGTGGCGTGCGTGCGTGCGTGTCTGTAATACAATGCAATGAGACAAACATCCCTCAGTCTCACAGCTAGCCAGTCATGTTGTCATGAAGACAATTATGTCCTGGAGTATAAACAATATCTGTCTCAAAGGACTCAACACAAACACTGTAGAAGCCGAAGCACAGCTTTTCACAAGACAAATATCTACATGGTTGACGGGTGTCTGATTTCTGAGTGTTCAACACAGTCAGTACAGCCAAGTAGGAACCAAATCAACTATAATAAAAGGTAAGTAAATCATAAGTGCAAATTGAAATACAGAGAGGATTGATTGTGTTCTCATAGTGACGGCACAGACCATAATATTACCTAAAAATGTATATTTTCCTCACACACCATCACCGAAACCACAGTACCTGAATGGACGACAATAACCCATCACACACTCACATAGATCACACTCACATAGACCATTTCAATCAGAGATCACACTCACATAGACCATTTCAATCAGTCTGAGCCTAGTGCTCCTACTAACCGGTACAACGATGAGAGCCTCCATATCCAGGAGCTCCAGTCTATCCTGGTCCCGACCACAGCAGCAGCAGGAGGAGGAGGAGCACGACACCCTGGTCCCCCTCAAATTCCCCAGCAGCCCACCCTGTCTCCCCCGGAACATATAGGTCCTCCCCTGCTCCATCCTAGCCCGCTATGTCCAGCACAATGCTCCAGATCAGCTACCCAGTGGCCCAGTGCCTATGTGCCCAGCTCTAACAGACCACTGCTGGGGAGTGGACCCTCTCTGGCTGCCTGGCTGTCTGTACCCTTCTCCCCCGCCCCACCCCGCTCACTGGCCTTTTAAAAGACCCTGCTGCAGCTCACCTGTCACACCATGTGACCCCCTTCACTGTCCCTCAGCCAATGGCAGAGCAGGGTAAGTGCCCTAATTTACAAGCAAATCGACAGGGATTGTTGCAAAGAGCTGGGTGATTTTGGTTCATTTTCACTAACACCTTTTGTGAGTGCTTGTGTAGGAGGGCAGTATTGGTCAAAACTGTCTGTGTGCTTGACGTAGAGGCTGTATGGATGACCAGGGATGTTCTCTTGATAAGTGTGTAAATTAGACCATTTTCCTGTCCTGCTAACCATTCAAAATGTAATGAGTACTTTTGGGTGTCAGGGAAAATGTATGGAGTAAAAAGTACATCATTTTCTTTTGGAAGAAAAAAAAAGTTGTAAAAAATATAAATAGTAAAGTAAAGTACAGATACCCCAAGAAACTACTTATGTAGTACTTTCAAGTATTTTTACAGCTCTGGACATAGGCAGACCATGGTGCACAATGTGCTCTCTGATATCACCCATATGGGCTCCCGAATGGTGCAGCGGTCTAAGGCCCTGCATCTCAGTGCAAGAGAAGTCACTACAATCCCTGGTTCGATTCCAGGCTTTATCACATCCGGATGTGATTGGGAGTCCCATAGGGCGCCGCACAATTGGCCCAACGTCGTCTGGGTTTGGCCGGGGTAGGCTGTCATTGTAAATAAGAATTTGTTCTTAACTGACTTGCCTATTTAAATAAAGGTTAAATAGAAAATAAATACAATCTGTTGTTGTCTCACTCAAGATTCATGACAGTTAACATGTGCTGCAGGTTAGGCTGGTGCAACCTCCCTGATGATCAACATGTGCTGCACACTAGGCTGGTGGAACCACCACAGTCAACATGTTCTGCAGGCTAGGCTGGTGGAACCACCACAGTCAACATGTGCTGCAGGCTGGGCTGGTGGAACCTCCCAAGTCAACATGTTCTGCAGGCTAGGCTGGTGGAACCACCACAGTCAACATGTGCTGCAGGCTGGGCTGGTGGAACCTCCCAAGTCAACATGTGCTGCAGGCTGGGCTGGTGGAACCTCCCTGATCAACATGTGCTGCAAGCTGGGCTGGTGGAACCTCTGCAGTCAACATGTGCTGCAGGCTAGGCTGGTGTAACCTACACAGTCAACATGTTCTGCAGGCCAGGCTGGTGTAACCTACACAGTCAACATGTTCTGCAAGCTAGGCTGGTGGAACCTACACAGTCAACATGTTCTGCAGGCTAGGCTGGTGGAATCTCCACAGTCAACATGTTCTGCAGGCTAGGCTGGTGGAACCTCCACAGTCAACATGTTCTGCAGGCTAGGCTGGTGTAACCTCCACAGTCAACATGTTCTGCAGGCTAGGCTGGTGTAACCTACACAGTCAACATGTTCTGCAGGCCAGGCTGGTGTAACCTCCACAGTCAACATGTTCTGCAGGCTAGGCTGGTGTAACCTACACAGTCAACATGTTCTGCAGGCTAGGCTGGTGTAACCTCCACAGTCAACATGTTCTGCAGGCTAGGCTGGTGTAACCTTTACAGTCAACATGTTCTGCGGGCCAGGCTGGTGGAACCTCCACAGTCAACATGTTCTACAGGCTAGGCTGGTGTAACCTACACAGTCAACATGTTCTGCAGGCTAGGCTGGTGTAACCTACACAGTCAACATGTTCTGCAGGCTAGGCTGGTGTAACCTTTACAGTCAACATGTTCTGCAAGCTAGGCTGGTGGAACCTCCACAGTCAACATGTTCTGCAGGCTAGGCTGGTGGAACCTCCACAGTCAACATGTTCTGCAGGCTAGGCTAGTGTAACCTTTACAGTCAACATGTTCTGCAGGCTAGGCTGGTGTAACCTACACAGTCAACATGTTCTGCAGGCTAGGCTGGTGTAACCTTTACAGTCAACATGTTCTGCAGGCTAGGCTGGTGTAACCTCCACAGTCAACATGTTCTGCAGGCTGGGCTGGTGTAACCTACACAGTCAACATGTTCTGCAGGCTAGGCTGGTGTAACCTTTACAGTCAACATGTTCTGCAGGCCAGGCTGGTGTAACCTACACAGTCAACATGTTCTGCAGGCTGGGCTGGTGTAACCACCACAGTCAACATGTTCTGCAGGCTAGGCTGGTGTAACCTACACAGTCAACATGTTCTGCAGGCTGGGCTGGTGTAACCTACACAGTCAACATGTTCTGCAGGCTAGGCTGGTGTAACCTTTACAGTCAACATGTTCTGCAGGCTAGGCTGGTGTAACCTCCACAGTCAACATGTTCTGCAGGCTGGGCTGGTGTAACCTACACAGTCAACATGTTCTGCAGGCTAGGCTGGTGTAACCTTTACAGTCAACATGTTCTGCAGGCCAGGCTGGTGTAACCTACACAGTCAACATGTTCTGCAGGCTGGGCTGGTGTAACCACCACAGTCAACATGTTCTGCAGGCTAGGCTGGTGTAACCTACACAGTCAACATGTTCTGCAGGCTAGGCTGGTGTAACATACACAGTCAACATGTTCTGCAGGCTAGGCTGGTGTAACCTACACAGTCAACATGTTCTGCAGGCTAGGCTGGTGTAACCTACACAGTCAACATGTTCTGCAGGCTGGGCTGGTGTAACCTACACAGTCAACATGTTCTGCAGGCTAGGCTGGTGTAACCTACACAGTCAACATGTTCTGCAGGCTAGGCTGGTGTAACATACACAGTCAACATGTTCTGCAGGCTAGGCTGGTGTAACCTACACAGTCAACATGTTCTGCAGGCTAGGCTGGTGTAACCTTTACAGTCAACATGTTCTGCAGGCTAGGCTGGTGTAACCTACACAGTCAACATGTTCTGCAGGCTAGGCTGGTGTAACCTACACAGTCAACATGTTCTGCAGGCCAGGCTGGTGGAACTTCCACCGGCTCATCCTACTTTGCATGTATAGTTTGCATAACTATGAACATAGCCATGGTGACAGAATAATCTGTAATAACACACAGCGTTACCATGGTGCCCTTGCTGCCAACCCTCTCCAATATCCCTACTTAGCTGGATCACAAAATACAGGTACATTAAATGCGGCATGTTCAGTGCTACAAGGTTTTTGCCCTACTAAATAACCAGAGTAGAAGGTGAAAGCTTCCTATGACAATTTCCATCTCTTTCCAGAACATCTGACCTCTCTCAGCCCTCACAGCTTTGATTCTTAAATGGAAAAGATGTTCAGACTCAAAGTAAGAGAACAAACCTGTAAGGCTAAAGTCCCCACATACAGTCAGTCCTAGAGGTGGTAAAATGACACCACATGGTTAGTCTCCTATCGATTCCCATCCAGACTACACACTGCCCACTTACCACTCTATGACCCAACTCTCACCCAGTCCAGTGCTGCTCCAGTAGTCAGTAAACTAATCTAATACTGGGAATAGAGTAGGACTGAGCTTTAATTAAATGGATAGTTCAGTTAATGCATTTCTTACCCTGAATAAACCATTTGAAACAACAAACTGAAACGATTGACTGAAGACTGAGGACGTCAAAATGCACTGCAGAACCTCTCATAGCAGAGCATTTAAAGTACTGTACAGATGTAGGATCTTAATTTTAGCCAGTTCGATACAGCAGGAAAATAACTCTGCAGCAACAGGAAATGTGAATTATTATGTGGATTATAATGAATGGCATTTCAAAGTGGAAATTATAAACTTCAGAAGCCTTTTTAAACCTCAAATACACAACACGCTTGACATTTTCTGCATTGCAGGAACGTTCTCCTGCAACAGGATGATGAAATGAAGATTGTGCACCTGCAGTACTGTTTGCTACATACCGTATGAAAGGAGACCTGACTGCTGGGGGCTACATCGGGCTCAGGACCTTAGGCCTTATTGCTACCAATGTTTGTGGCTAAATGAGGCTTGTGATTCCACGTGTCACTGTGCTCTTTCTCTGACAGATGCGCTCTCGTACCAACGATCAGGATTCTCCCCCTGAGGACTGAGTTTAACATCTAACATGATGAACCTGTGGGAGCAAGCTGAGGGATGGGCAGTGTGTGTGTGTGTGTGTGTGTGTGTGTTAACCAGATTCACTCATCTGGGTAATTTCAGATTATTGACATCATTTCCAGTCCTGTTTCATAATGTCAGCCTGAATAAGATCCATGCTGTCTGCACCACAATGTTTAACCCAAACCACTCAGGGCTTATAACAGTTAACAGTCCTTATTGGAAAATACAATGACATCTGACATAGAATACAACAAATACCTTTTTAAAGATTAAAAACAAACACTAGCTATTTGCATAAAGAACACCTATCTATGTTAATACTTCAGTAACAATCCAGTCTGAAATTAAAAACCTCTGACACTAGTTTTGTTTCATACACCAAAACAAACACCACTAAGGTACTGTGAACTGTTCTCTTTAAATTAGAATAATCATTTTCAGAACAAAATTACATTTGATTAATGCTAATCAAATGAACATTCCAAATTCCAGAGACCAACAAGTACCCTGGAGCCCACAAAACATTAACATAATTATCACCTATGAAAAAAAAGTGGGCGACAAGTGACACAAGACAAATTATGACGACCACAAGGTGACAACAGCACTAACAACATCCGTCACTGTCCCTGCCTCACTGTCAATACGGAGGATGGAGCTAGGTAGCCTGCTACGAACCACCAGATGACCATGAGGGTAAGAGGAGAGGCAGAAACGGACAGGAGTGAGACAGGAAGAGAAAGGAAGAAGAGAATAGGGAGTGAGAGAGTAGAGTTGGAGTACTCACAGGTTGGAGTTTCTGTTTCAGGCTCATGTTGAGGAGTGAGACAGGAAGAGAAAGGAAGAAGAGAATAGGGAGTGAGAGAGTAGAGTTGGAGTACTCACAGGTTGGAGTTTCTGTTTCAGGCTCATGTTGAGGAGTGAGACAGGAAGAGAAAGGAAAAAGAGAATAGGGAGTGAGAGAGTAGAGTTGGAGTACTCACAGGTTGGAGTTTCTGTTTCAGGCTCATGTTGAGGAGTGAGACAGGAAGAGAAAGGAAGAAGATAATAGGGAGTGAGAGAGTAGAGTTGGAGTACTCACAGGCTGGAGTTTCTGTTTCAGGCTCATGTTGAGGAGTGTGGCTGGAAGAGAGGGCGGGAGAAAACTCTCCCTCTGCACCCGGCAGCCCAGCCCTCACAGCTGGAGCCCCGCGGCAACACTGCTGCTGATACAGTATGCACACAACACACACACACACAGACTCACACACACACTCACATACAAATACATACATACATACATACAGTACACTCAGACACAAACTGAGACACACACACAAACACACACATGCACACAAACCTATAGCTAACACAAACAAATACAGTATACGCAGAATCATGAAGCATGTTTTAATTTAGAAAAACATAAACAATATCCGTAGGTAACGTCTGGAGCAGTGGAGGCTGCTGAGGGGAGGACGGCTCATAACAATGGCTGGAACGGAGCGAATGGAATGTTATTCAACCATGTGTTTGATGTATTTGATACCATTCCATCAATCCCACTCCAGCCATTAGCACGAGCCCATCCTCCCCAATTAAGGTGCCCCCAACCTCCTATTGTCTGGAGTTATTTTAGTAAGAATTGTTCTTCCCGACAGACTTAGTCAGAGACAGGGGGCGCATTAGGGGGAGATGTAGGGTCTGTCTCTCTCACTGACTGTCATTCACCATCTGTCCCTCTTCTACGGACCACTGATTGTACAGTCAATCACATAATGTGCTTAATCTTACGCAGACTAATCAATACCAGCAAAGATCAATGACAGGGATTATTTCCCTCTTTTTTGTAAGGCGCAAATCGAAATTCAATTATAAAAGAGGGGATTACCAAGAAGCTCAGTTGTGTAACGAGACGTAACCCAGGCAAAATCCTACATGTATTCTGTACTCATAATAGATAAGGTAACTGCCATGTTGACTGCTTTTTCAGACCATTTATTTTGACCAATGGATACTTGTTTAGTAGTTAGCCTCCGTAATGTGCTCTTGCAGTGATAACAATCTGTTTGACCTAGAAACGTACCATTATGTCATGGTGAAAATTTTCCATGTTCAGAACATTATAGCTCTTTAAACGATACAGGGATACGGTAAGAACAACATTTAGAGAGAATGGACTGGAGGTGGAGAAAAGGAGAAATGGAAGAACCAGAGAGATAGATGAGAAAAGATGGAAGATAATGACTGACACCTTGTAGACACCAACCAACATAAAGGAGATAGTGGAGGGCAGACAGACAGACAGACAGACAGACAGACAGACAGACAGACAGACAGACAGACAGACAGACAGACAGACAGACAGACTGAGAGAGAGAGACCTCTGCTGCCCTCTACTTCCATTAGTACCAGAGGCCAAGGTCATCATCAGTGTCAGGCCGCGCAGAGGGCCGCTCGATACCCTCCTGCCTCCCAACGCCTCCCCTTCCAGCATCACCAGAGGGCCGCTCAAAACCCCCCTGCCTCCCAACGCCTCCCCTTCCAGCATCACCAGAGGCCGTTCGATACCCCCCTGCCTCCCAACGCCTCCCCTTCCAGCATCACCAGAGGGCCGCTCAATACCCCCCTGCCTCCCAACGCCTTCCAGCATCACTAGAGGGCCGCTCGATACCCACCTGCCTCCCAACGCCTCCCCTTCCAACATCTCCAGAGCATAGGGCTATTACAGTGACAGTATTACCGTCACACCTGCAGTCACGAGTCATATGACC
Organism: Oncorhynchus nerka; assembly: GCF_034236695.1. Classification (NCBI taxonomy): domain Eukaryota; kingdom Metazoa; phylum Chordata; class Actinopteri; order Salmoniformes; family Salmonidae; genus Oncorhynchus; species Oncorhynchus nerka. The sequence goes on along the minus strand of NC_088421.1, from coordinate 24,953,255 downwards.
GCAGTCAAATTCCATGTGACTGTAGTCACGGTAACTAGGCATCTCCAAGCTCTGATGCTGCTGATGGTCATTAGTAGCCTACCAAACTTGCTAACTGCCTGGTATTGAGCATTCTATTGTCCCTATAATCACTCTGACATCAATGCAAATGTTATCAAAAATAAAATAAAACACTTCATGAGAGCCCATGAGCTCATGTTGAGCAACATTTCTACAGGCTACGCAATTATGTGAGAAAACAGTTTTGATGGCCTCTATTAAAAAGAGGAGGATCTCATCAGCTTTCTATAGGCTAGGCCTACTATATTTATTTATCAACTTTCCTAATATTAAGCACACTGCTTCGCTTTACAACAGGAGTATAGTCGACCTGGCTGGCATGAAAAGGAACCACGGGAAAAGCATTTTCCATTCTCTATTTAAGTGCATAGATTACATGTATTTTTCCCCCTGCCCCTGTTCCGAGACAGGTGCATGATAATGGTCCATTCTAAATCAAAACAAATTTCACACATATGCTATCGAGTATATGTAAAGACAAGATTAAATCAAGAATAGTCTGATGGGTGACAATATTAGCCTATCACTTCTGAATGATATATTATCACTTGTGAATGATGCCCAGCTTGTAACGCAAGAAACAGTTCATGCCTTTCTTTTGCCATTTTTTCAAATCATAGTCGCACACCTCATGTAGCCTAGCCCAAAGGCCTATGTGTTTTGTTAAGGTTTGTAACACAACTAAAGTGGTCAAATAACTTTAATTAATCCGCTTTATAACCATGTAGAGCAGGGTTGGGCAAACTTTTTGGCTCGAGGGATTTTGAAATTCTACAGTGGGCCGCATTTTTTGGGGGACCAAATGCTTGTTAAAATCTATTTGTGGTGTCCTCCCGAGTGGCACAGCGGTCTCAGGCACTGCATTGCAGTTCTTGAGGCATCACTACAGACCCAGGTTCAATCCCAGGCTGTATCACAGCTGGCTGTGACTGAAATACCCATGAGGCAGCGCACAATTGGCCCAGCATCGCCCGGGTTAGAAGAGGGTTTGGCAGGCTGAGATTTCGTTGTCCCATCGTGCTCTAGTGACTCCTGTGGCGGGCCGGGCGCATCCTCACTGACATGGTCGCCAGGTGTCCTCCAACACATTGGTGTGGCTAGCTTCCGGGTTAAAACATAAAACATGCAATCGTTGGATAACAAAATGGATGAGATCCGATCAAGGATATCCTACCAATTAAAAACTGTAGTATCTTATGTTCAACCGAGTCGTGGCTGAACGACGACATGGATAACATACAGCTGGGTGGGTTTTTGGTCCATCAGCAAGATAGAACAGCTGCCTCTGGTAAGAGAAAACCCACCCAGCTGGATTTTTTAGGGGGCATCACTGCCATACAAGGGGGATGCCGCCGGGAAATCCGAGGCCTGGTTAGAATATTATCAAGTGCTTGTCAAATTGTGAATGAGACTGGTTAAGTGTGTAACCTGCACAAGAAACAAATCAGAGCTCATGCCTTTCCTGTGACTTTTTTCAAATCATCATTTGAGTCCCATCATGCAGCCTGAGAATGTATTAAAAATCAAAACATTTGCCCAACATTTGTATCACCACTAAAGTTGCATAAATAACTCTAAATTAAGCATTCAGGAGGACCAACTTCTTTGTTAACTTTGTCAACACAGAATAGCCACATGTAAGCACTCCCTCAAATAGTTTAGAGGAAATATCCTTTTCATTTTATTAAGCAATGTTCAATTGTAATTCTTCATACTATAAAATAATAAAATGTAATGCCACAGAATTTTAAGCAAATCTTGTCTGCTAACTAGTGTAGCCCACAGCCATATGGCAATACCATATCAGGGCCTAACATAAGGACAACTCAGAGTATGCTATTCTGTTCTTCTGAAATAGACTACATTTTCAGGTTTCTTTAGACCAGTCTAAAATAAAGAATGGATTTATTGTGATAGAGTAGGCTATATTACATGGATGTATCAGACTTTTTTAAATGTAGATGTTCCTGAGCAAGCTCTGTACTGGTGGTGCACCGATCCCACAGCTGAATCAACTTAAGGAGACGGTCCTGGCGCTTGCTGGACTTTCTTGGGAGCCCTGAAGCCTTCTTCACAACAATTGAACCGCTCTCCTTGAAGTTCTTGATGATCCGATAAATGGTTGATTTAGGTGCAATCTTCCTGGCAGCAATATTCTTGCCTGTGAAGCCCTTTTTCTGCAAAGCAATGATGACGGAACATGTTTCCTTGCAGGTAACCATGGTTGACAGAGGAAGAATGATGATTCCAAACACCATCCTCCTTTTGAAGCTTCCAGTCTTTTATTCGAACTCAATCAGCATGACAGAGTGTGTGGTAGCAGAATCAGAATTAGTTAGGTAACATAGATAAATAAGATGTTTTATCTTATTTATTGTCATTAGAATGTCTTCTTTTTGAATAATACTGTTGGCAGTTTGCAGTTATCCCTTCTCTGCTAGGGTTCAGTTACTTGAGGCCCAGAGAGGGGAGAGGTCAGGTTAGTCTTATCTGTGAATGTGTCTGTAACTATTCCTAAACCATGTGAAGGGATGGCGTGATTAAAGGGGAACCAGTTAGTTGGCTCCACAATGTCTGTGTGCCAGTCACTCCTCTCTGTGATCTTGTCCAGGAGGGGTTGTATTTGATATGGGAGTATCGAGAATTGACAATTGATATATGCCATTGGAGGAGGTAATGTTTTGGAACTATGTTGTACCAAGAACGAGATGTAGAACCTCGTCTAAGAGAGCAAACTGAACAATAATTTATAGCTAATGCTGTCTGGCTATGGGATACTCCTATCTCAAGTAAAAGACCTGTGGTTTGTCATGTCGACTAGGGGGTGGATCTTTGCTATAAAGGATCTCAGTTGCCATTATGTTGACACTCTCAGGGAATTCATTTATAGACACTGAATTGATCTGAGAGTCACGGGGCTATGGTGAAGCTCATATAATTAAAGATGGACTTTATGATAACTCTGACTTGTGTGTGGTTTGCTCTCTCATGATTTGGTAATACAGGAAATTTCCACGACAAGTGATCTCCAGATTTGTCCTCGTCAACACTCACACTTGTGTTAAAGAGAGAATCACTGACATGATGTCAGCTGGGCCTTTTGTGGCAGTGCTGAAATGCATTGGAAATGTTTTTGGGGGATTCAGTTCATTTGCATGGCAAAACGGGACTTGGCAATTAATTGCAATTCATCTGATCACTCTTCATAACATTCTGGAGTATATGCAAATTGCCATCATACAAACTGAGGCAGCAGACTTTGTGAAAATTCATATTTGTGTCATTCTCAAAACTTTTGGCCACGACTGTACAGTACCAGTCAGTTTGGACACACCTACTCATTCAAGGGTTTTTCAATTAACAGGTGTGCCTTGTTAAAAGTACATTTGTGGAATGTCTTTCCTTCTTAATGCGTTTTAGCCAATCAGTTTTGTTGTGACAAGGTAGGGGTGGTATACAGAAGATAGCCCTATTTGGTAAAAGACCAAGTCCATAATGGTAAGAACAGCTCAAATAAGCAAAGAGAAATGACAGTCTATCCTTACTTTAAGACATGAAGGTCAGTCAATTGGGAAAATTTCAAAGTTTCTTCAAGTGCAGTTGCAAAAACGATCAAGCGCTATGATGAAACTGGCTCTCATGAGAACCGCCGCAGGAAAGGACGACCCAGAGTTACCTCTGCTGCAGAGGATAAGTTCATTAGAGTTACCAGCCTGATGATGAAATGGGTGAGGCTTTTTCTCAAAGAAATATGGCAAAAGTCTTAGCAGCCAAGTCAAAATTAGAAATTGATGAACAGAATTATATAACATTGCGTAATTATGCAGTTAAATTGAATCGAAAGAGACATTTTTTTTATTTTACAACAATGCTTTTATTGATTGTAAAAATGATTCTGAAAAGGTATGGAACACAGTTAAGGGCTTACTTGGTACATCTATCTCATCATGCCCATCTAGTGTGGAGGTTGACGGAAGAATAATACTAGTCCAGCGCTCTAACCACTAGGCTACCCTGCCACCCCTTCATGGTCGAATTGCTGCAAAGAAACCACTAATAAAGGACACCAATAATAAGAAGAGACTTCCTTGGGACAAGAAACACAAGCAATGGACATTAGTCTGGTGGAAATCTGTCCTTTGGTCTGATGAATCCAAATTTGAGATTTTTGGTTCCAACCGCTGTCTTTGTGAGAAGCACTGTAGGTGAACGGATGATCGCTGTATGTGTGGTTCCCACCGTGAAGCATGGAGGAGGAGGTGTAGTGGTGTGGGGGTGCTTTGCTGGTGACATTGTCTTTGATTTATTTAGAATTCAAGGCACACTTAACCAGCATGGCTACCACAGCATTCTGCAGCGATACGCCATTCCATCTGGTTTGCGCTTAGTGGGACTATTATTTGTTTTTCAACAGGACAATGACCCAACACACCTCCAGGCTGTGTAAGTTCTATTTGACCAAGAACGAGAGTGATGGAGTGCTGCATCAGATGACATGGCCCCCACAATCACCCGACCTCAACCCAATTGAGATGGTTTGGGATGAGTTGGACAGCAGAGTGAAGGAAAAGCAGCCAACAAGTGCTTGTAAAAGCATTCCAGGTAAAGCTGGTTGAGAGAATGATAAGAGTGTGCAAAGCTGTCATCAAGGCATATATTTTGATTTGTTTAATTCTTTTTTGGTTACTACATGATTCCATATGTGTTTTTTCATAGATTTGATGTCTTCAATATTATTCTACAATGTAGAAAATAGTAAAAATAAAGAAAAACTCTGAAATGAGTAGTGGTGTCTAAACTTTTGACTGGTGCTGTATATATATTTTTTCATCATATATATATATATATTGTTTCTATACTGAACAAAAATATAAACCAATATGCAACAAGTTACAGTTCATATGAGGAAATCAGTGAATTTAATCTATGGATTTAATCTGTGGATTTCACATGACTGGGAATACAGATATGCAACTGTTGGTTACAGATACCTTTAAAAAAATGGGGCTCACAATGGGCCTCAGGATCTCGTCACAGTATTTTTGGTAATTCAAATTGCCATCGATAAAATGCAATTGTGTTTGTTATCCATAGCTTATGACTGCCCATAACATAACCCGACTGCCACCATGGAGCACTCTGTTCACAACATTGACATCAGCAAACCGCTCACCCACACAACACCGTACACATGGTTTGGTCTGCGCTTGTGAGGCCGGTTGGATGTATTGCCAAATTCTCTAAAACGACATTGGAGGCGGCTTATGGTGGGGAAATGAACATTCAATTCTCTGGCAACAGCTCTGGTGGACATTCCTGCAGTCAGCACGCCAATTGCACGCTCCCTCAAAATTTTAGACATCTGTGGCATTGTGTTGTGTGACAAAACTGCACATTTTAGAGTGGCCTTTTATTGTCCTCAGACTCAGCACAAGATTCTTGATATGCCACACCTGTCAGGTATATGGGTCATATTTGAACAGGAGAAATGCTCACTATCAGGGATGTAAACAAATTTGTGCACAACATTGTAGAGAAATAAGCTTTTTGTGGGTGTGGAACATTTCTGGGATCTTTTATTTCCGCTCATTAAATATGGGACCAACACTTTACATGTTGCGTTGATATTTTTGTTTTGTGTACATTATCTCTAAAACACTTAGTTTTTAGAAAGAAATAGTTGAAATTGTCAAATATCAGTTGGAAAGGTACAAGGTTGGGGTAAATTACATTTCCAATTCCAGTCAATTCAGGAATTCACTGAAATTCCAATTCTCTTCAATGCTTTTCAATGAGGACAATTTGGAATGGTTTACTTTCTGAATTGACTGGAATTGAAATGGATTTGACCCCAACCCTGGGAAGGCAACATAATTAGACTGGAGAAATCCAGTCTGTTTGTGCTAACATTTCACTCCTAGCCACTCCATGTCCTGCCAAACATGATGACTTCTCCAGTCTAATTATCTTCTAGATGTGTGAACTTGTTGGTGAGGGTGAATAAAAAACAAACACCACAGCTCATATAATTTTAGAGTACATGTGTGTGGTATTTATAGTGATCAGCAGCTGAGGACTCTACCAGGAGCAGGTTTGGAGGAAGTGGAGAGGGGGGCATCTATTGGCCCGATCGATTTTTCCATTGGTAGGAACGAGAGGCACGCCAAATTGCCTCCCATGTCCACCCAGTGAGCAAGACAGAGAGCATTGACACGGCAACCTAAAGAGCTCACCTCTCACTCAGAGCAATGCTAACATTAGCAGCAAGTCCAACTGCCCATTCACAGTCAATCAACTCAATTCTGATGATATAAATCCCCGTTATAACACTCAAATGTACTGTCATAAGACATGTATGTTCACCTGACACACACACACACATCTAGTAATACCACAAAAATCCCTAATATTGAGTCACATTATTCCACTTGTAGTGGACAAGTGAAGTCAGGGCAGCCAGGGTTAGTGTGTGGGTTCATCTGGCTGGTGGCCACTCAGACTGTCCCACCACAGACATGTGGGTCAGTGTGCTACGCAGTAGTGTTGTGGGGCCATCTTACTGCGTTAGTGTTTCCATGGCATTACAGGTTATGACAATGTACTCAAACTTAGTGTGATGACATGTGGGTGTGAGAAGTTCTTCTGCTGGCACAGATGTCACACTATGTAAGGTGGGATCTTTCTTTCACACATACAAACTGTCTTTTCCCCATAAACTAGATGTTGGGGACTTCCATTCAGCCACAAAAGAATTAGGGAGGTCGGGCACTGATGTTGGGCGATTAGGCCTGGCTCGCAGTCGGCGTTCCAATTCATCCCAAAGGTGTTTGATGGGGTTGCATTGGGGTAGGTAGTGTTCTCCTGGCATCCACCAAATCCAGATTTGTCCGTCTGACTGATAGTGAAGTGTGATGCATCACTCCAGAGAACGCGTTTCCACTGCTCCAGAGTCAAATGGCGGCAAGCTTTACACCACTCCAGCCGACACTTGGCACTGCGCATGGTGATCTGGCCAGTACAGTACTGTAATACTGTAATATATTCCATTTACGTAGCAGATGCTTCTATCCTAAGTGGCAACAGTGAATCTCTATCCTAAGTGACCCCAGTGGAAATCGAACACACAACTCTGGTCTTGCTATTGCCATGCTCTTATGAACTGAGCCACATACAGGACCACTACAATGCATACAGTAAGTACAATACAATACTGTAAAATACAATACATAGTACAGTACAGGTGGAAGATATATGATTGTCATCCCCATGAGCGTACCATGCTCCTTCAGGCCATGAATGAGTCATGTAATGACATCAATCCAGGCTTTGTCAGGCTTGGATTCTCCATGCCAAAAGGTTTTTCCCCAGGTGCATGAACAATGAGGACATTTACTGCGATGTCGATGAGAACCAATGGCCAAATACTCAAGACAGGCCTGATGCAAACTAATGCTTGCTAAATGTTATGTTTCTTTCATTTGATTACAGTACACCTATGTTGGAATTATATCTGAACAATACAGATATTCTTTTCATCGATTGTGAAAGATCACACATGGGATAGAAATGATTGAAATCTGATGTTCAATTTCAATAGATAGTGCAAGTGTATTGTCTAATGTGAATTATATTATATTCAAAGGGCATTTTGAAACATGTATCTATCTGTTGGATTAACTAGCTGTGACGAAGGCCGCCAGGCAGATACATAAGCTTATTAAATATCAGTGATACTACCAAGAGCACTGTGCGGTTTCCTTTTTCCATTAACTAGCTGTTAAAATAACTACATTGAGAAGATATTAATATGTTGTGTTTTGATGATTAAATAAATGTTCACATGGTTCACATTTGACATTTATATGTTGGATGAATGGTTGGGTGGTGAAACATGCATTCAAACTAAATAAATGCACAATAAAACGCTTTATGAGACTTGCCGTGTTACAAGTGTTACCAGTTTGGAGTTTTCTATTAAGAAAATTCACCACATACTTTTGAAAATAGCACCAGTGACTGAAGAAAAAGTTAATTTTATATACTGTATATCATTCCTGTTTGTGTGTTTTTGTGTGTGTGTGTGTGGATGCATGTGGAAACTCTTGAGTGACATGCAGCTGCTTCTTCAGCAGAAAGCTTGCAACACAGGAAGTCAGACCGAAGAGATGTAATCCACCACTTCTCAATAACCCAACGTTCCTTTTACACAACATCCTGTGTACACAATATCGCACATGCCGTTCTGAAAAAACTCACTTTAAAAATCCCTTAATATTAGCAGAATACAGGTTGAGTCAGGCAATCACATGGTTGTGGTTGTGTGAAATGAGTGCTAGTGAGGACCATGTGTCTCACCTGTGTGACATGTGTGACCTTCTCTGTGACGTCTCGGTGGCGGTCCTTTACTTTGCTGGGAGCGATGATCTCGATCTCAGTGGGCGATGGCGGTCGCAAGAGGTCGGAGGCGAAACTGAGTGTGAGGGGGTTACGAGTGCTGGTCCTGCGTCGCATCAGGTCCGAGTCTGAGGTGGAGCTCAGAGTACCGGCCTTCAGGTCTGCACACAACAACACTCATCTCTCATTACTGTGTCTCTATCTACTTTCAACGACTAGTTTACATATTATATTATCATTCAAATCCTTTATTTAAACTGCAAGTAACACATTCAGAACTAAAAATATAATGTGTTATAATGCAATTTTCATTCCTCTAGGTGAGAAACATCTTGGATTATACTGAGCAAAGCATCTGAGTGAGAAAGACACAGAGAGAGTTTATTATCTGTTGCACTTGTTTTGGCAATGTAAACATATGTTTCTCATGCCAATAAAGCCAATTAAATTGAATTGATAGAGTAATGAAATGACAGGGAGTGTGTTAATGCATTGCGGGGATGCATGTATTCCTCTACATTATTTCCCTGGGGTAGATGGGAAGTCCACAGCCCTACACTCCATAGCCCATAGTATTAGCTGTTTGATGAGTAAAGGATGGCCTCTGAGTGACTGGGACTCCTATAGACCTGGCACACACACACACACACACACACACACACACACACACACACACACACACACACACACACACACACACACACACACACACACACACACACACACACACACACACATACACAGGCTATAGGTTAGAGACATTGATTAGTGACCCTGCTGCAGCACATGCTCAGTGCTTGAGGAATGGGAGTGAGGATTTGCATTTTCTAGAGAACAGAATACCTCCAACAGGCCCAGGTAGCTTTGGCTTGGTTTGTTTTGATTCAGATGGAACTGTAAGAGGAGACAGCCACATTTCTTCCTGTCAGAGGGGGTACAAAAATGGCAACAGACTACACTTATGTCTGGGTACACACACACACAAACTCACTGCTGTTGGAGCGTGGGTCTCCCGGTCGGCCAGACTCGACCCTCATGCTGTCGAGGTCATCCAGGGAGGAAGCTCTGCGGAGGCTGCCGACAGTCTCTCTGGAGCGGCTCCGGGGCAGGACCGTCCTGGGGAAGGCTGCACTGGAGAAGGGGCTGCTGGGGAGGAAGGGCACGCTGGGTTCCAGCCGCTCTGACAATAGGGACAGCAGTTTGGGGGAGTAGTGGCTTGCAGGCTGGGAGGACTCGTGGTCCTGCTCTATCAGCGCCTCTGTCTCAGACTGCATGCAGCTCTCCTTGGACAAGATACGGAACTCTTTCAGAGGGATCTCTTCACTGTTGGGCTGAATTAGGGAAGGAGGAAGAGGACAACCATAGGTTAAATATTGTACTAGATTTCTACTTACTGCTAAATGTATGTGACTGAAGCTATATTCATTACAAAACATAAGAGATACAGGAACTGAGATAATCAAGATATATTATATGTAAGGTCATATTTAGACGAATACTGTGTGTATAAGCCTATGTGTGTATGGGAGTCTCTGGCCACCTTACCTGTGGGTAGTCCACCACCACCCCCCCAAACTGGTCTTTGGCGAGGGAAGACCGACGCATTGCACGTACCAATGGCAGTCTCAACTTCAGCCTGCGACTCTGCCCTGAGAAACCACAGAGTGCTTATACATACACTTTACATAAATACACATACAGTACCAGGATGTAGTCACATTCTGTATGTTATAACACAGCTACATTCAACATGGCATCAACAGGTTGATGCAGACAGACAGACAGACAGACAGTATCACACACACACTTCCACACTGACCTGCCCATATCCAGCCCTGGGCCACCCTCTGTCTCAGACCTGGTTTCTTGAGGGAGGGGTCAATGATTTCCTGGAAGTTGAGGATGAACATGATGACCTGTCCCTCTGCTTTCTTCACAGGAACAACATCAATCAGACAGGGCCTGCAGGTCCCTGCAGGGGGGAGAGACATAACATTATAAAGCTGCTAATGGCCATCCGAACCTGAGCTCAAAGGTAACTAAGTAGACTTCAGGACAGCTCAAGTAACTATAAATATTGTTTAATCTTATCTGACTGTTCTCTCTTTAACACTGAACACATTTAGATTAAGAGTATCAGGTTTCATGGTTGGTGGGCTGTTACTGCCATCTCATTTCAGTTTTATGTAGAGAGGCCTTTCAAAAAGCAGTACAGTCTTGTAGTTTCTTTCCATGACTGGATGTTTTCCCAGGGCATTTATGAGACCTTCCTTTCTGTTCAAGTGAACCCAGGGTGAGGGCTGTCAACATGTCCTAGCATAGGAGAAACAGATAGAGGGGGGATGCAGAAAATGAGATATAGAGGGAGATTGAGAATAAGACCAATCAAAACGTAGACAGACTGTAGGAAGAGGGGAGGGAGAGAGCGGGAGAGAGGGAGAGCTAGAGAAAGAGAGAGAGGAAGAAAGAAAGCAATATAACTACAGAAGAGAGGGGAATAGAGTGGCATATCAATCATAGTACTGAGCGATTAGTGCTTTTGAGGTGCATTCTTCTGTCTCTTCTGTAGTAGGCGTAAATTAAACACAGACAGAACAAGTAGATGTGCAATAGATTATAGTCATTGTAGTTAATTACCATGCTTTATGCTCTAAACTATGTAGAATATTGGCTTGTTCGGAACTACAACCCCCTACTACAAGTTCTTGAAATGTTCCGCATTGACCTCTGCAGCAGAGGTAACTCTAGCTCGTCCTTTCCTGCGGAAGTCCTCACGAGAGCCAGTTTCATCATAGCACTTCATGGTTTTTGCGACTGCACTTGAAGAAACGTTGAAATTTTCCTCATTGACTGACCTTCATGTCTTACAGTAATGATGGACTGTTGTTTCTCTTTGCTTATTTGAGCTGTTCTTTCCATAATATGGACTTGGTCTTTTACCAAATAGGGCTATATTTTGTATACTACCCCTACCTTGTCACAACACAACTGATTGGCTCAAACGCATTAAGAAGTAAAGAAATTCCACAAACTAACTTTTAACAAGGCACACCTGTTAATTGAAAGGCATTCCAGGTGACTACCTCATGAAGCTGGTTGAGAGAATACCAAGTGTGCAAAGTTGTCATCAAGAATCTCAAATATAAAATATATTTTGTTTTGTTGAACACTTTTTTGGTTACTACATGATTCCATATGTGTTATGTCATAGTTTTGACATCTTCACTATTATTCTATAAAGAAAAACCCTTGAATGAGTAGGTGTGTCCAAACCTTTGACTGGTACTGTAAGTAGAAGCTTACGAATAACATTTTGGGTGAGTTTGGACATTTACAAGTGTATGTGAATGAGAGACATTGTGCAAATGAACAAAGTTTGACGCATGCTTGTTTGAAGGACGGACAGTACTGGCTCTGGAGCAGCATGTGTACACGCTGTGTCTGTGTGGAGTCCGGAGTCGCTAGGGCAATGGACCTGCCTGTTCTGCTCTGAGAAAATGGGGGAGGAGACGGGCCGAGAACAGAGAGGAGAAAAAAAGATAGCAGTGGCAGTTGTACAGATAACTCATCCAAAGGGCTTTGACGTCTCAAACTTGGCAGAAAGCTAACACAATATGATGCCCTGTCACCTTATTAATTCAGCGCTTACTTAGATACTGTGCATATGGAAAGTATTCAGACCCCTTCACTTTTTCCACATTTTGTTACGTTACAGCCTTATTTGTCCTCATCAATCTACGCACAATACCCCAGAATGACAGAACAAAAACTTGTAGCAAATGTATTAAAAATAGAAAAACTGAAATATCCCATTTACTGTACATAAGTATTCAGACCCTTTACTCAGTACTTTGTTGAAGCACCTTTGGCATTGTTGACCTTCAATATAAAACACAAACCCGTCAATACACAGATGGACTCACCTGTTCCTGCTTACTCCCATTGTGCTATAACACGAACAAACATGTGACTGGCTCAACTGTTCTGGGGAACTACGGTAAGTCTCATAATGTAAAATAATGTGACAGGTGAAAAGAAGAACACAATCTGCTTTATCTCCTAATGCTCTCCTAACATATTGCACAAGAATTAGTTTCAAAGGTATTGACGGTATTGAAAAACCATCCTGTGGCTATTTCCAAATACCCTGGTATACGGGGTCCACTGCCCAAGCCTAATTGATTCCCATTCAAAATCCTATTTTCCCTAACCCCTAAACCTAACCCTTAACCAATCCCTAACCCTAACCCTAACTCCAACTCTTAGCCCCTAATCCTAATTGTAACCCTAACCCCTAAACCTAACCCCTAAGCCTAAAACAGCCATTTTCATTTTGGGGACCGGCAAATTGTTCCAGGAGTAATGTTCCCAGGAAATGTCCTTGTTTTACACTCACATACACACATTAACAAACAAACACATGCATTCAGTGACTGATCAATTAAGATCAATCAAGTACAACAATATAATGCATTTTTATTGTGTATGATGAATTGTACCCATTTACAATTAATTTGTGCTTGTGTGGGCACCTGCGTTCATGACTGTATGCATTACTGGGATACAAAATAAATAGATGTTCAGTGGATTTGAGCTGGCACACTGACAATATTTCCATGACAACAAGCTCTCCGACACGGCACTTCTCATGCCCAAATGACTAACGTAACGGCATTGTGTCTACAGCCTCACTAGCCAGGTCTGTTTGCTTATCCCTCTGTCCTTTGCAGTGGTCGCAAAACAAACTGGAAAATAATGACATTTTTAAGGAACAGAATCAGAACCAGACCAGGGAACGAAAGTGATCTATATTGTTCTGGAACATAACCATTTTTTAAATAAAAAAATGCAACAAAGCGCCTATGCAAAGCTCTCCCTCTGTCAATCATGAACTTCTTCCAAAGTCTGCCAGGTGAAAATCTTTGCCAGAGTGTGTGTGTGTAGTCTATCTGCCCCTCAGAAGTATAGCTGTAGCCTGCGGACATTACAAACATAATCCACAAGATAGGGAGAGAGATTTTTTATCACAGCAGGATGGATGAACTTTTTCAACGCTAGTTAGGGATCCTATAGTTCACATTGGATTTATTAACTATAAAAAGGTAAGATGAGTTTTTAATTCAGGTGCCGCTGTGCACACAAAAGCTTGTTAGCTAGCCAGCTACTCTGCTCCAACGTTAAGCCAACTCTGAAGTTCAAAGACATTCAAAATTCTACCCTAGAAGCCGCTCCTCCGTAGGTATAAATCTGTGGGCCTCCTCCTCCACCCTCTCTCGCTGTCTCCCCACTCGCAAAATTTCAGTTGCATCTCACGCCCTACACTTGTCTTTCCATAACGCATGTGAACAACTCACTGAGCTATAGCGTGCCAGCTCTATAGCAAGCTTGTAAGGGGTGCGTAACCGGTGGCAGGGAAGTCAGACGCAGGAGAGCAGAACTTGGTAATAGCAGGAGCAGTTTAATCGCAAAACCAACGGCATAAAAAATAGCAAGATATTGGGTACAAAAACCCGTCGTGCACCAATCAACACATGCACAAGCACTGGGCCTTTACTTGTCCTGTATTAGCGGACCTATATAGGCTTCCGTAGAGCGTGCAAAAAATAAATAATCTGCACCCCCCATATCCTCCTGCAGCACCCCCACCCCCAAACTACTTAGTGCAGCTATGCACAGAATGGGAATGGGGAGTGGGGATGTCACGCCCTGATCTGTTTCACCAGTCTTTGTGATTGTCTCCACCCACCTCCAGGTGTCACCCGTCTTCCCAATTATTCCCATGGTATTTATTCCTGTGTTCTCTGTTTGTCTGTGCCAGTTTGTCTTGTCAAGTCAACGAGCGTGTTTTTCTGTGCTCCTGCTTTTTCTTGTCTCTGTTTTTCTAGTCCTCCTGGTTTTGACCTTTTGCCTGCCCTGACACTGAGCCCGCCTGCCTGACCATTCAGCCTGCCCTGACCTTGAGCCTGCCTGACTCCCTGTACCGTTTGGAACTCTGATCTGGTTCTGAACTTTTACCTATCCTCGACCTGCCTCTTGCCTGCCCTTTGTTGTTTAATAAATATCAGAGACTCGAACCATCTGCCTCCTGTGTCTGCATCTGGGTCTTGCCCTGTGTTGTTATAGAGGATGAATAAACATGTTGCAGGTGAGGTAAGCAGGCCAAGACAGCTCCACCATGTCCACTCCCCAGACAGATAAATTAGTAGAAGAGAGTTCACTGAGTCTGCAGCAGCTGGCTCCACATACTGTAACACTGCATCAAACAGTAGCATTATATAAAAGTGAGAGGGAGACAGACATGACACTTGGAGGGACCAAAATATTCTGTATGTGACTTTTACAGCACTCCCCACTATAAAGAAGGGGAGTAATGTTGTCACTTTGACTCTCTTGCTCTTTCCATCTCTTTCTCTCAGTCTAACCCTCCACCTTCTCCTTACCTTCTTTGTTGTAGTAGAGGATCTCCACCTTGCGCTCCTCTGACCCTAGCAGGGCCTGTGCCAGCTGTGTCAAGGCAGTCTTCATGGTGCCAGGCCCCACCAAGAACTGGCAGGTGCAGGACTGCTGCATGATCTCTGCCCGCGTGAAGCCAAACATCTGGCAGAAGCCCTCGTTACAGTAGATAATGCCACAGTTCTTCATCTGTGCGTTGGCTATCAGGAACTTACGATCTGGGAGGAAACCAAGGGGAGAGTCAGAGCAGATATGAAAATGTACGATTATGGTGGGAATGTGGTTACAGTACAATTATAATTGAAGGCTTATTACATCAAATGCAATATGCAAAATCGGACAATCAAAGTTTATCCAATTTCAGAAACATTCAGTTATCATAATCAGGTGATGATCATTTCAAGGAGAAGTCTCTCAATCAGATCCAATTCAAGTCTGGACTGTGTTCATTTCAGTATCGCATTCAACTAATCACAATCACCTCAACATCAAGTTGAAATTGGAGTAATCAAGTCTGTCCCTCTGCGGCAAAAATCATATCAGTGCAATGATTCAAGATGGCCCCAGAGGGACTAATACGGAGCAGCTGGACTCAGCAATGACAGTCCGCAATCAAGATTATAATATACTGCAATAGGTTTCAGCCGTCCTTACCTAGGTTCATGAGTGTGGCTATTGTCTCCAGCGCTAATGACAATTGCCTTCGAAGTCACATCAGCTACACTGATATTGTCGTACAGCGTGATATTCAATCAGTACAGTTTAGGTTGTAAAGCTGCTCAAACATCTGTGCCTCTGACTCTGTCTCTACTCCTCTTTTTATCCCCTCATGAAACTGAGTTACACAACTCTCATTCTTCCCCATTTAAACAAATATGAGGAGAGCGATTTGGAGCTTCACCCAGAAAACGCAGAACCCCTTCCCCCTCCTTGCTCCTCTGTGTAGAGTAAATAGGTGAGGCCGTTTGGTGGAAAGTACACCCTATCCTAAGTCATTATCAATGCCTCAGAACACAGACACCCAGACTCAGATTGTTGCTAAGCAGCAGTGGTTTGGTACACGCATCACCCGGCAGGGTGCTTACGCACACAGAGATAAGGAAGACATCAGTTTGATGGGACTTATCGGTCTGTCTCTGAGGACCCCTCTGCAGAGAGCTTTGAAAATCCCAGAGTAACACAATTCATTCCAAAATGTCACCTGCCAGCACAGCAAATTAAACAAGCTGAAATCCTTTTACATGAAATTGAGGTGAAAAGTGGAACATTGCATCTTCTCTCTTTAATGTGGAGAGGGTTATTTTGAGCCGTACCCCTGTGGTCAACAGACTGCCTTCACACTGTGACTGAAGAACACTGACAGTTACATGCACAGTAGTCACAGTCAGACTTACAGTAGCATAGAGATAGGCCACTACTGAGCTAGGTTATAGGCCACTACTGAGTTAGGTTATAGGCCACTACTGAGCTAGGTTATAGGCACTACTGAGCTAGGTTATAGGCCACTACTGAGCTAAGTTATAGGCCACTACTGAGCTAGGTTATAGGCCCACTACTGAGCTAAGTTATAGGCCACTACTGAGCTAGGTTATAGGCCACTACTGAGCTAGGTTATAGGCCACTACTAAGCTAGGTTATAGGCACTACTGAGATAGGTTATAGGCCACTACTGAGCTAGGTTATAGGCCACTACTGAGCTAGGTTATAGGCCACTACTGAGCTAGGTTATAGGCCACTACTGAGCTAGGTTATAGGCACTACTGAGCTAGATTATAGGGCTCTACTGTAATTGAAGTTCAGTGCTAATCAGAGCCATTCCTCTTTTTTAAACAACTGGATTTCTTCCTTGCTGAATGGATCAATAATGTTTTGTTTGAGTGGGTTGCAAAGAAATTCTGAGGCAGTTTCTACGATACCATTTAATTCAAGACAAAAGCACGAAAACGAAAAGGCACTGTGGGTGTAAAGCATGCTGTGATGAGCTGCATAAGGTCCTGTTCAAGAAGGATATCACTCAGTTATATGCACTAACAGAGTGTGTAGTAGTGGTTAGTGGTCACATGCAAACTCTGTAAAGCAAAGACATTATGTACAGTTTCTATCAGGATCCAGTGGTCTGACCAGTTTAAGAACGGAGAACATGTTAACTCATGCAATATAATCTAGTGCAGCATGTGAATTCATGCAACATGTGGAAAACACAGGCAGGTGCAAAGACATACTAAACACACAAACCTATAGTATTAACATGACCATTTGGCATATTCAGCACATACATACGGACATAACCTAAGTTTGAACTGTAAATCAAATGTTGAGATAGGAGGAGTATCGCCAGAGGCAGGCAGGCAGACAGGCAGGCAGGCAGGCAGGCAGGCAGACAGGCAGGCAGGCAGGCAGAGGCAGAGGCAGGCAGGCAGGCAGGCAGGCAGACAGACAGACAGACAGACAGACAGACAGACAGACAGACTTAAACTGAAGCATCTGCTTGATTACAGAAACAGCCTTGTAGCACTCATATTAGGATCAATAGAAACTGTGTAGGGGGGGTGGCACAAGGGACCACTAGACAAATGCATTTGTCTTTACATTTTATTACACTTTGCATGGTTGAAAGGTTACATGGAAAAGGCATTCACTTTCATTTCTAACCAGTCTAATTGTTTGTTGTTGGGATTATACAGTTATAACAGCTTGCTCATGGTCACATTATGTTCTTACTTTTTCAGTCATAATGTAAAGTGGATCCACTTACTTTGTCCATCGAATTTCCGGATAATGGTGTCCAGATAAGTGTTCTGGAGGGCTACATGACCGCGTCTCACAGGCATTTTGACGCAGAAAGATGAGACTTCTCAGACGCATGAACCTCCAGAGTTTTAAATAAATCAAATTAAAGACGAAGTAGGGAAATACCCTATGCAAAAATGGCCCCGCATACAGGCGGGTGCAAAAAGTCGAATTCAATATGCGATGGCTGGTGAGCAAAGCGACAAGGAAATGTCACAAGGCAGCAGCGGCGAGGACCAGTTGCTAGGGCGATTAAAAAAAAGGCGCTCGCTCCACAGGAGAGAGAACTGGAAGCCGGTTTTTGCGTGCGGTACACAGGAAAGTGTAAAAACGGTATTTCATAGTCATAAAAGTCATAAAACGTTTCACTTTGACTACAAAATAATAAACAAGCTCTAGAATTAGTCTATCCTTGACAGTCGTTATCATCTAATGAAGAGGAGAAAAACCCACACCGCCCTCCCCGTCAACAAGATCAAAGAGAAGTGTAAAGGGTAAATCGAAGTCCTAACCGCTACGTTCCAGTAGAAGAAGCTACTATTTGGCGAATCTCGGATGCCCTCCCCATTTGACAGGGTTGACCAAACACTGCGCGGGGCAGGGGGAGTCATCATCCCACCAGACGCGCCTGCCATTTTTTGACAGTGAGCAGAGACACCCTCATCAACTGCTTCGCTGCACATCACAAGTCTCTACGCTCAAAATAGTCCCCCACTCTCTCTCTCTCTTTGGCCTCTCAATAATTGACAGGGTGAAGGGTATCAGTCCAGTGTGTTTGTGTATGATCCATACATGTTTCATTTGGGGAATTCATACTATAAGTGTCCACACAGTTAATGGTCCAATGCAGCCGTTTTTATCACAATATCAAATCATTTCTGGGTAACAATTAAGTACCTTACTGTGATTGTTTTAAATGAAAATGATCAAAAATAAACAAAAGTAGATTCTTAGCAAAGAGCAATTTCTCAAGACAGAATTTGCAATGACTGTCTTTTCAAACATCTCTTTCACTAAAAGGGCATTGTCATCATTTTCACAATTTCACAGTTTTATTCCAACGTCACAGGGTGGAAATATATATAAAACACAGAGAAATCACGTTTTTGACTACACTGGGCCTTTAATAATAAAAAAAGACAAACAAGATCACAATTCTGGGAATCAGCATCCCCTCCCCATCAACAGCCACTGAACCAACTTGGTGAATAACAGCCCATTGATATGTCATGTGACAAGAGGCAGATAAGAAAAGATACTGATAAAGGTGAGAAAACTTAACATGGGCTGGACGGTGTCATCAACACATCAAGTAGAATGCCTCATGCATGCCTCAACTCATCCTGTCAAACCATTGGTACAAATTATCCAGTCTCATGTCTCAAAGCTCCGTCAACCTTCTACTCCTTGAGCCAGTCACTGATAACACTGGCGACGGCTGAGAAGATTGGAGAAGATTCACAGAAAATGATGTGAAACGGCGAGAGCACCTCGACTTAACAAGAGACACAGTCTGGGTATGTTTTGATGACAGTATATAGCAGGGCCCCAACCTAAGCATTATATTACATGCTAATTACCAATATGGCAAGGGCCTGGACCTGTGGAGGATGGAGGGAGGAGTTATAGGAGGACAGGCTCATTGTAATGTCTGGAATGGATTGAATGGAGCGTTATCAAAGACATCAAACATATGGAAACCAGGTTTGACTCCATTTATTCCATTCCAGACATTACAATGAACTTGTCCCCCTATAGCTACTCCCACCAGCCTCCTCTGGCCTGAACATACACTTGCACACACCCACACAGACACCCACACATGCACACACCCACACAGAAACTAGTTTTGTTTTATGATGACAGTGTGGCAGCAGGTGCGGGTGTAGATTATTGAGGGGACACAGGAGAGGGCTCAAGTGCCCACATGGGATCTGTGCCAGAGAAGAGACAGGCACTGATGACCAACTGTGGTGTGTGTTCCCAAACAACACTTGTCTCAGTTTCTAAGAAGAATAGATGCTTTTCCATATATGTACAGTTGAAGTCGGAAGTTTACATACACCTTAGCCAAATACATTTAAACTCAGTTTTTCACATTTAATCCTAGTAAAAAATACCCTGTCTTAGGTCAGTTAGGATCACCACTTTATTTTAAGAATGTGAAATATCAGAACAATAGTAGAGAGAATGATTTATTTTAGCTTTTATTTATTTCATCACATTCCCAGTGGGTCAGAAGTTTACATACACTCAATTCGTTTTTGGTAGCATTGCCTTTAAATTGTTTAACATGGGTAAAACATTTTGGGTAGCCTTCCCAAGCTTCACACAATAAGTTGGGTGAATTTTGGCCCATTCCTCTGACAGAGCTGGTGTAACTGAGTCAGATTTGTAGGCCTCCTTGCTCGCAACACGCTTTTTCAGTTCTGCCCACAAATGTTCTATATGATTGAGGTCAGGGCTTTGTGATGTCCACTCCAATACCTTGACTTTGTTGTCCTTAAGCCATTTTCCCACAACTTTGGAAGTATGCTTGGGGTCATTGTCCATTTGGAAGACCCATTTGTGACCAAGCTTTAACTTTCTGACTGATGTCTTGAGATGTTGCTTCAATATATCCACATCATTTTCCTACCTCATGATGCCATCTATTTTGTGAATTGCACCAGTCACTCCTGCACAAAAGCGCCCCCACAACATGATGCTGCCACCCCCGTGCTTCACGGTTGGGATGGTGTTCTTCGGCTTGCAAGCCTTCCCCTTTTCCCTCCAGACATAAGCATGGTCATTATGGCCAAACAGTTCTATTTTTGTTTCATCAGACCAGAGGACATTTCTCCCAAAAAGTACAATCTTTGTCCACATGTGCAGTTGCAAACCGTTGTCTGGCTTTGTTATGGCGGATTTGGAGCACTGGCTTCTTCCTTGCTGAGGGGCCTTTCAGGTTATGCCAACATAGGACTCATTTTACCGTGTATATAGATACTTTTGTACCTGTTTCCTCCAGCATCTACACAAGGTCCCTTGCTGTTGTTCTGGAATTGATTTGCACTTTTCTCACCAAAGTACCAAAATACGTTAATCTCTATGAGACAGAAAACATCTCCTTCCTGAGCGGTATGACTGCTGCGTGGTCCCATGGTGTTTATACTTGCCTACTATTGTTTGTACAGATGAACGTGGTACCTTCAGACGTTTGTAAGTTGCTCCCAAGGATGAACCAGACTTGTGGAGGTTTTGGCTGATTTCTTTTGATTTTCCCATGATGTCAAGCAAAGAGGCACTGAGTTTGAAGGTATGCCTTGAAATACATCCACAGATACACCTGCTAACCCTAACCCTATGTCAAATAGCCTAACAGAAGCTTCTAAAGCCATGACATAATTTTCTGGAATATTCCAAGCTGTTTAAAGGCACAGTCAACTTAGTGCATGTAAACTTCTGACCCACTGGAATTGTGATACAGTGAATTATAAATTAATCTGTCTGTATAACAATTTGGAAAAATTACTTGTGTTATGCACAAAGTAGATGTCCTAAACGACTTGCCTAAACTATAGTTTGTTAATAAGAAATTTGGGGAGTGGTTGAAAAACAAGTTTTAATGACTCCAACCTAAGTGTATGTTAACTTCTGTCTTCAACTGTATGTACCTGTACACCGGTCTATATATCCCTTTTTCTTATGAATACAGTTTTTTAGAATCACTTTGACACTCATTTCAGGGGCGGCAGGTAACCTGGTGGTTAGATCTAGGTTGCTAGATCAAATCCCTGAGCTGACAAGAAAAAAATCTGTTGTTCTGCCCCACTGTTCATAAACTGTCATTGTAATTAAGAATTTGTTCTTAACTGACTTGCCTAGTTAAATAAAATAGCAATTTCATGTCATGACTTCCGCCGGAGTCGGTCTCGCTCCTTGTTCGAGAGGACGTCACCGGCCTTCTAGCCATTTGTTTTGTCTTTGTTTTCTACACACCTGGTTTCAATTCCCCCATTACATGTTCATTATTTAACCCTCTGGTTTCCCCCATGTTGGTGTGCGTGTTTGTTTTATTGTTAAGGCTGTTACTGACGGCTGGTATTTTGTTGCCGGGTTTTGTTATTACGCTCGTTTATGTCGTGGTTCCGGTATTTTTCCCGCACCATAGTATTGTGTTTACACTGGTGTTCTTTTATTAAATACCTTGTCCACGCATCTCAGCTCTCCTGCGCCTGACTCCTTTCACCAGTTACCCACAGCCTTGACATTTCAGAAACTTGCAGTCATTTTTCACAACTCTAGACACAAAACTCAAAACAGTCATCACTTGTAACACAGGCTGTCCAATGTTCAAAACATTGCATTGTGGATTCACATCTTTAAAGAAACCGTGCAATAGCAGAATCATTGGTTCAAATAAAATACCATAGGAACATTAATTTAGATCACCCACACACAAGATACCGATAGTTTCACTGTGTCGTTCTTTGTACAATCATTAAATATTGTAGTACAAAATATGTGATACATGTTTCATTATGGTACTACACGTGAATACATCACTGTAAAAGGACTAGTAGAGAGAATACTACAGACACAGTGGAATCGTTGAACAAAACTTGACATTTAATGATGAAATACAATAAAATCACAACATAGGTTTCTTTGAATCAAAGAAAAAATAATTAGCTAGAATTTTTATTTAAAAATACAGTAAAACATCAACTGCAGTGTTCCTTAGCTGGCTTACTGTAAAAAGCAAAACAAAGGATTAATTACTGTACTTCTATATTTCCATCAACCCTGTCTTGTGGATTTGGCCGCAGGTTCTCATCCACATCACAATGGATGTTTTCATTAGCCAAACATCTTGGGAAGAATCTTCGGGCATGGTGAATCCGGGCCTGACACTGGTCTGCCGTGATGTCATTGCATGCGTCATCCATGGCCTGGAGAAGGGTGGCTTGTTCGTGAGGGAGCCTATCATATACCTTCCACCCCCATGTGGAGAAAGATTCCTCAATCAGGTTAAGGAAAGGAGAGTAAGGGGTCAGTACAGGGTGGTAAAGCATGGATGGGCCTGAAACCATGCTTGCACCATTTGAGCCTGGTATAGGCATAGGTCACGCAATCAGCTCTACAGACCTGATTTAGCTCATCAATGAAGGTTACAAGGAGAGCTGCATTATATGATCCAATACAAGGTCTGCGTCCCACCACACCATCTTCCAATATAGCCGCACACATGGCGATGTTGGCCTCACGTTGTCCAGGTACTTGGTTGGTTGCCCGCTGGCCAACAAAATTATGACCTTTCCTCCTTGTCTTGGCCAGGTTGAAGCCTGCCTCATTTAAAAATAGGAATTTGTGATGGTTTTCGTCAGCATCCAGCGCCATCACCCTCTAAAAATACCTTTTGGAAAGAGAATTGTTGATTACAATGATGTGGCATTTTTGGGGAATTTTTCACAACAGGCATCTTGAAACTGAACACGCCTGAACATACTCAGTCCTCAGTTGCTTCACTCTGTCTGCATTTCTTTCAAAAGGCACACAGTATAGCTGTTTTAGAGACACCTGGTGCCTTTCAGCATGCAGGCAATAGTCAGCAAACTTATGGCTTCCACATTGTTGAACATGTCGTCATTGTCCAATTTCTGTAAGGCGAATATAATTTCTGTCCCGAACCAAATTGACCACAGCCCGTTCTTGTTGGTCAGTCAGAATTTTACCTCTGCCTCCCCTAATTGGCCTAGTCTCTATTCTGCAGGGAAAATGACAGTGAGAACACATTTAGTCACATCACCTACTCTGTGGTACACATTGGCATGCAGTATACAGTCATTTGACAATTGAGAGTAGCCTAATGTTTAGCGCATACTGAAGACTTACCAGTTCTCATTGCGGAAAGTTCTGATGATTGAGGCCACGGTTGATCTTCTGAGATTTGGTTGAATCATTGTAGCTGCCTCAGTCATTGTCATGCCTTGATTTACGACCTGGTCTACAACTATTGCTCAGATTTCATTGGACACTCTCTGCTGTTGCTGCCACTGTCTTGTTCCTTGGCCTTGTCCTCCACCACGTTCCCCCACACCTCTCAAACGAGGCCCACAACCACCTCTCAGAAGGGGTGCTTGTCCCCTGCCATTCCTTTGACCACCACATCTTCCTCGTCTTCCTCCTCCCACTGCTTGACCTCTATTGTGACCTGGATCACCTGCCGGCTCCAATGTTATCGCTGTGTTGTTGTCGGTGGATACCACTCATTTCACTATATACTCGTACCACAATGTGAAATCAATCATCAGTAACGAGTTGGCAGTATAGGAAAATGACAAGGGCCTGCATACTTTATTAGCTACACCTGCATGTTAACACAAATAGCTCCTTCGAACAGCGTATCATGTGGCTGCCTGCAACTCAGTATATAGAGTATAGAGAGCTTTAGTTGTTGTTCGACCAAACATTAGAACGGGCAAGGTGCCACACATGGTGGTTCCAGCATCTCAGAAACAGCTGCCCTCCTGGGATTTTTACGCACTACAGTCTCTAGAGTTGACAGAGAATGGTGCGATAAACAAAACACATTCAGTGAGCGGCAGTTCTGTGGGAAAAAACACCTTGTTAATGAGAGAGGTCATAGGAGAATGTCCAGACTCATTCAAGCTAACAGAAAGGCCACAAATACTCAAATAACAGCCGTTTAAAACAGTGGTGTGCAGAAGGGCATCTCTTAACGTACAACACCGTGAATAATTCAGGCTGTTGTGGAGCCAGGGGGGTCCTACCCAGTACTAGATAGGTGTACCTAATAAAGAGAGTGTTACAGTGATGTCAAATCTGAAAACATGGTCTGGAAAAGTGGTACATGGGACCATACAAAACAGTGTCTGATAAAGAATGGTGATGAAATATTACATTCATAGATTATGTAGTCCAATTGGTTCATTTTCGACAGTAATTGGTGTCAATGGATCTCGTTACCCTGAAACTTTCATGATCTAAACATGGAGTATTGTTTGTCAGTTGTAATGTAATGTGTGAATTGCATTTTGAAATGGTAATACTTTGATGTTAACTTGTGTCATTTTGAACAGGTGATTTTAGTTCAATGAACAAATTATCTTAGCTGTATGTGTATTGTATCCAAGCAATTGGAAAAAGTGTTAGAGTTTTGAAAAATGTTCATTTTGATCATCAGTTGTGAGTTTTGTGTCTAAAGTTTTAAAAAATGACATCAAGGTTCTGAAATTAGTACCAAGGTGATTGTAAAAAACTGTAATATGAACCATCCCAACATTGATTGACCTAAAGTTCCTTATTGTATTACCTCTTGATTACGTCCTCTTGATAACGATCGGTCGAGTTGTCAATAACCATCAACAAAGATATACTTAGTGTTTGATTGGTTGATTCCACATATTTTGCATATTTTATCGCAGGTGCAGTGAAATGCTTATGTATCTAGCTTAAACAGTGCAGTAATACCTAAACATACAAAAAAATACACACAAATCCCCCAAATAAAATCAAATAAATTAAGAAATATCAGAATGAGCAATGTCAGAGTCCATTATGGATATAATGGTGTGTTTATAGACAGTATGGACAGTGTATGAATAGAAAAGGTGTGTACAGAAGTAGTTATATAGGATAAGCCTTTACTAGAATACAGTATATACATATGAAATGGGTTCAGTGACAATGTACATAGAGCAGCAGTCTCAAGTCTCAGCAGTCTCAAAGGTGTAGTGAGAAGGTCTGATGTGATTGGTCAAAATAGCAATATGTGGAAAAAAATATCAGAATTGGGCAGGCTGTGTAAATGTAGCCTTAGTGTGTCAAAAGTCACTGCAGTTGTTTATGGAGTCTGCTAGAGAATCAAAGAGACAGAGAGAGTTGCTATAGGGTGGTGGTGTTTGGTGGAGGGGTTGACGTGCTTGTTCTGTGTTTTGTCTCAATGGGCTTGATGAAATGAGGGCTAAAATTAACCAACAAGCACACATGCCTTCCCATGACCCTTTGGTGACAGGGCCGAGTAGTGCAGGAATGTGTAGTGAAGAGGGGAGAGGACAAGGGGGCTGAGAGGAGAAGGGTGCTGGCTGCAACACAGAGATAGGGCATGTGTATGATGCTCACACATCTAGCATCTCATTACCAGCATTAGTTCTCTGTGTACCTTTACATAATAAGAGCTGAGTACTGGAGTAGTGATTGATGAGAAAGAGTGCTTGATGTTCTGCGCTGATACAAACAAATGCATTAGGGAGCTCATTATGGATTCTGTTCGCGTAGAGAGCTAACAAACACACACTAGTGTCAGGGAAAGAAGACAGCAGCATACTCATTTGAATACAAACAATGGGTAATTTTAGACATCCTCTCTCATGGAGTGAAGAGGTCTGTATTGCCAGGAGCCCTGTGAGTGCATAAGCCGTGGTTGGATTGTATTTATTCCATTATTTTACAAGGTAAGTTGACTGAGAACACATTCTCATTACAGCAAGAACCTGGGAAATAGTTACAGGGGAGACAGATGAATGAGCCAACTGTAAACTGGTGATTATTAGGTGACCGTGAATGGTTTGAGGGCCAGATTGGGAATTTAGCAAGGACACCAGGGTTAACACCCCTACTCTTACAATAAATGCCATGGGATCTTTAATGACCTTAGAGAGTCAGGACACCCATTTAACATCCCATCTGAAAAACAGCACCCTACACAGAGCAGTGTCCCCAATCTCTTCCCTGGGTTGGGATATTTTTTTAGACCAGAGGAAAGAGTGCCTCCTACTGGCCCTCCAACACCACTTCCAGCAGCATCTGGTCTCCCATCCAGGGACTGACCAGAACCAAACCTGCTTAGCTTCAGAAGCAAGCCAGCAGTGGTATGCAGGGTGGTATGCTGCTGGCTTTATACAGGGTTGTGTAATGTTTGGGGTCAACAAGCCATGGGTGGGGTGTACAGGGTTGAGTGATGTTTGGGGTCAACAAGCCATGGGTGGGGTGTACAGGGTTGAGTGATGTTTGGGGTCAACAAGCCATGGGTGGGGTGTACAGGGTTGAGAGATGTTTGGGGTCAACAAGCCATGGGTGGGGTGTACAGGGTTGAGTGATGTTTGGGGTCAACAAGCCATGGGTGGGGTGTACAGGGTTGAGTGATGTTTGGGGTCAACAAGCCATGGGTGGGGTGTACAGGGTTGAGTGATGTTTGGGGTCAACAAGCCATGGGTGGGGTGTACAGGGTTGAGTGATGTTTTGGGTCAACAAGGGAGAGGATGTAGTGTGGAGGATTTTGAGAAGCACACTCTTTAGAACTTCATTGTCACCCCTTTCTCTTCGTAGTTCTACAGTAAGTATAGCTGCTGAGGAGAAAAAGCTCTTCAATAGTAACCCGTCCTTACCCCCACCTCTGAAAGATTGTCTGGAAAAGTTTCAGTGGGCCAGGCGTCAGGGCCCACACCCTGGTGGAGTGAGTGTTTTATCTAGCCAGAATTCCTTCAGCTCGAGGCCACCTCCATCCCAGACCTGAGACACGCCAGTCCACTGACAAGAGCCAGGCTAAATAGACACATCAAATCAAATGTTTATTTTATTTGTCACATGCGCCAAATACAACAGGTGTAGACCTTACAGTGAAATGCTTACTTACAAGCCCTTAACCAACAATGCAGTTTTAAGAAAAGAGTTAAGTAAAAAATAGATAAATAAATAAAATAAAAGTAACAAATAATTAAAGAGCAGCAGCAAAATAACAATAGCGAGGCTATATACAGGGGGTACTGGTACAGAGTCAATGTGGAGGCTATATACAGGGGGTAATGGTACAGAGTCAATGTGGAGGCTATATACAGGGGGTACTGGTACAGAGTCAATGTGGAGGATATATACAGGGGGTACTGGTACAGAGTCAATGTGGAGGCTATATACAGGGGGTAATGGTACAGAGTCAATGTGGAGGCTATATACAGGGGGTACTGGTACAGAGTCAATGTGGAGGATATATATAGGGGGTAATGGTACAGAGTCAATGTGGAGGCTATATACAGGGGGTACTGGTACAGAGTCAATGTGGAGGCTATATACAGGGGGTACCGGTACAGAGTCAATGTGGAGGCTATATACAGGGGGTACTGGTACAGAGTCAATGTGGAGGCTATATACAGGGGGTACCGGTACAGAGTCAATGTGGAGGCTATATACAGGGGGGTGCCGGTACAGAGTCAATGTGGAGGCTACATACAGGGGGTTCTGGTACAGAGTCAATGCGGAGGCTATATACAGGGGGGTGCCGGTACAGAGTCAATGTGGAGGCTATATACAGGGGGTACTGGTACAGAGTCAATGTGGAGGCTATATACAGGGGGTACTGGTACAGAGTCAATGTGGATGCTATATACAGGGGGTTCTGGTACAGAGTCAATGTGGAGGCTATATACAGGGTGTACTGGTACAGAGTCAATGTGGAGGCTATATACAGGGGGTACTGGTACAGAGTCAATGTGGATGCTATATACAGGGGTTCTGGTACAGAGTCAATGTGGAGGCTATATACGGGGGGTTCTGGTACAGAGTCAATGTGGAGGCTATATACGGGGGGTGCCGGTACAGAGTCAATGTGGAGGCTATATACAGGGGTAATGGTACAGAGTCAATCTGGAGGCTATATACAGGGGTACTGGTACAGAGTCAATGTGGAGGCTATATACAGGGGTACTGGTACAGAGTCAATGTGGAGGCTATATACAGGGGGTAACGGTACAGAGTCAATGTGGAGGCTATATACAGGGGGTATTGGTACAGA
>NC_088421.1:24904525-24924266 GCF_034236695.1 Oncorhynchus nerka | reverse complement strand
TCAATGTGTGGGGACATTGGTTAGTCGAGGTAATTGAGGTAATATGTACATGTAGATAAAGTTAAAGTGTCTATGCATAGATAATAAACAGAGTGTAGCAGCAGCGTAAAAGAGGGGGGGGGGTCGCAATGCAAATAGTCTGGGTAGCCATTTGATTAGCTGTTCAGGAGTCTTATGGTTTGGGGTAGAAGCTGTTAAGGACCCTTTTGGAACTAAACTTGGCACTCCGGTACTGCTTGCCGTGCTGTAGCAGATAGAACAGTCTATGACTAGGGTGGCTGTAGTCTGTGGCAATTTGACACTGCCTGTTATAGAGGTTCTAGATGGCAGGAAGCTTGGCCCCAGTGATGTACTGGGCCGCACGCACTACCATCTGTAGTGCCTAGCGGTCGGAGGCCGAGCAGTTGCCATACCAGGTAGTGATGCAACAAGTAAGGATGCTTTCGATAGTGTAGCTGTGGAACTTTTTGAGGATCTGAGGACCCATGCCAAATCTTTTCAGTCTGCTGAGGGGGAATAGGCGTTGTCGTGCCCTCTTCACGACTGTCTTGGTGTGTTTGGACCATGATAGTTTGTTGGTGATGTGGACACCAAGGAACTTGAAGCTCTCAACCTGCTCCCCTACAGTACTGTACTGCACACACACACACACACACAAACACACATACACATGTGCACATACACACCAGTGGTGGTTTCTGAGAGGAGCTACAGGAGGACGGGCTCATTGTAATGGCTGGAACGGTATAAATGGGACAGTATCAAACACATAAAACATATGGAAAGCACATGTTTGGTGCAGTTCCATTTTTATATTCCAGCCAATACAATGAACCTGTCCTCCTATAGCTCCTCCCTCCTGCCTCCACTTATATACACACACTAACACACAGAAATACATTAGCTGTACAATGAGTAAAGGATGGCCTCTGCGTGACTGGGACTCCTATATACCTGCCCAGCACATACATACACACGTACGCATGTTTCCTCCTTCAACTCCTTTCTGGCTGTTTGTCAGAAGGGGCCCAGAGAGCAGTGTATATGTTGAGGTTGTGTGTGTGTGTGGGGGGGCACTTATATAATCTCTGTTTGAGTCATTGTCCTTACAGGAAGACTCAGAGAGTCTGGGCAGGGAATGAAGTGAAGGGTCCTTGAGGGCTGAACGTGTGGATAGGTTGTTAGATCATTCAACACAGTGTTACAGTCTGACCCCGTCTGTGAGAGAATATACTGTCTATGTGCTTCTGTAGGGTCCTGGGCAGAGCACTGACAATGACACTGACAAGTGACGATGACAGTACTGTAAATCTAGGCTTTGGTGCTGAACCCTCCCACCTCAATTCCCCTCGCCACTGGACAACAACCAACATAGTGATGATGATGAACATTGATCCCTCCTGTCAATCTCAGCGGTCTGCCATGCCAGTCATCATCTCTCCCACATACCTCTAATGTGGAACCTGATACAGAGATTGGCTGTCAGACTCAGTTTTACTCATTCACCGCAGACAGATACCACAAACAGGAGCCTACATATGGATGGATGATTATCATTATGATAAATGACGCATGTTGATTATGACTATGTGGGTTCTATTGATTATGATCAATCAACAAGTGCCCAACTGTCCTCCTGAAATCTGGCGCCCCACACAATGAGTTTCTAACGTGGTGTACGCACATCAACAACTTGGAGGTGCTGGGTATGTAAAATAAAGTCATGAAAAAGGTCCATCAGTGAGCTGGTACTGGATCTATCTTCATTTCATGAGCACACACAATCATACAACGGTCAATCCAAGCAGCAGCTTGTGTTGGACTAAAGAAATAAAATAAAAACTGTAATTCACAAAAGACTCATTCAGACACAAATACTAATAAAACAAAATGGCTTTATTGTTGTTAGCGGGTTGTAATAATGTTGGTCAAAACTAAGGTTATATTCACATCTTGTAGGTTTTTCTGAGACCTACTGCAGTGTGGTTCAGCTGTGGCTACTGTAAGAGGCAGACAAGAAGAGAAGAAATAGTATCTAGAGCTGACGGGTGAAGACACGAAGGCAAAGCAGAGGGAAGGGAGATGTGAAAGAAAGGCAGGCACATTAGAAGATGGTTACGGTTTGTCTTTAGTGAAGAATGAAAAGCAGTCTATAGTCAACCCTCATCCTCTCCTCCTCTCCTTCAACCCTCCTCCTTTCCTCCTCTCCTCCAACCCTCCTCCTCTCCTCCTCTCCTCCAACCCTCCAAGCCCCCCCCCAGGGTTTCTTGGAGAGGGCTGTCATCAGGGAGACACCATGTAACCCCACCCGCTCCACCACCACCAAGCTATCTCAGCAACACCCTCTTTTGTGTCTCTCTACAATCACTGACACTCCAGAGATGGAGCTGGGAGAGGAACAGGGGATTTCAGAGGTAAGGGTCTCGTCAATACTCCCTGTATCACCTCCGTCCTGTCCCTCTCACCCCTGGTGCGTAAGTGGATGTTCCCAGGCGCTGTTCTAGTGTTAAAATATGATGTTGCAATGAAACAGTGGAACTAGAGACACTGCATCCAGAGGGGGGGTTGTATGACGGAGGGGTGAAATGGATATGGTGTTTGGCCCTAGAGGAGAGTTACGTCAGCTTCTTTCTTTTCACCAACAGTTCTGCCAAAAGCACTGTCATTCACACGTCATCTTCCTTGTCTGAGACCCATCCTGTCCACTGCTAACCCCAGCAACTGTACTTTCCTCTTGACTTCTCACATCCACTCCAACCACACAACTTCAGCACGACCCCTGCCACTAGCTGAATAACAATCACTACATTTCAAGGCCTCCTCTCTGGCTACTATCCAAACACATTGAGAACATTTCCCACTCTGATCTGTCACTATTATGAGCTGAACAAAATATACATTTCCAAGCATTAAAATCACGAAGGGTAGTAGTCCAAGACCCTTCCTTCTAAGGTGCATGGCCACACTTCCCAGCACTAAAGCCTATCTCCAGTTACAGCAATACAAAAATAATATTTTTTGGCAAAAATGCTAACAAGGATGCAATGAGGGATTTTTTTTGTTTCAACAAAATGCAACTCCTAAGTATTTAATGATGTAGCATGGTCTGGGGGTGATGATGAAGAGGGGAGGAAGGGGATGGTGAGGTGGTTGCAACTGGAGGGACTTTGAGGTTTGGAGAAGAGGGAGGTGCCTGGTCAGGAAAGGGTATCATTATCATGCAAGGCCTCTAAGCGTTACTGGGGAGTGGGGACAGTATGACAGACATATAGCTAGCACCATTTGTGTCCTTTAAGGACTGTCAGGAATCTCCTTCCTCTCAGCTGTAGACTCCTTAATGATCTGAAACACAGAGCAGGGAACAGGGCATGTTGGGTTGTAGATGCAGTAGGGAGGGACTGTCTATAAGTGATCTGATGAAATTGCATGTATTGAATAATAACAATGTAGCATGCTGCCCTCTGGAGGAGCTAAGCAGGAAACAAGCACATTCACACATCTGATATGGGAATAAATCCCCCATGGACTCATTCAATGATCTATGATGTTCTACATACCTCCCCGTCTCTAGTCTCCACAGTCCGCACTATGATGCTCCTCTTGACATGGGCCTCTGGAGAGAACTTAGTGTCCATACTGGTCTCTATACTCAGGGAGAGGGTGAGAGAGACGTTTAGCTTTCAGATGCCCATGAATCCAGTCAGAGCCGAATCCTAACTTCAGATTTATGCATCAGCACATAATTCATATGACTGGGGTAAATTATTAAATGTCATGATAGACTACGCTAATATATCTGGGTCAGGATACCCTTACTCACCTCTGAACTGCAGGTTGGAGAAGCTCTGCATTGGAACAGTGATCCTGAGGAAGAGGAAGAGAGAGTATCAGTAGCTACCAGCCACCACCTATTGTCTTTTCTTTCTTCATCACACTGTCTCCTCCCGACCCAGCTCATTAGATCCACATTCTTTTTTTCCACTATATTCCCTCCAACACCCTCTCTCTCCTTCCCTCCTCCCTCCTCTCTTCCTACCTTCTACCCTCCTTCCTCTCCTCTCCACCCTCCTCTCCCTCCACCATCCGCCTCCCTCTCCACTGTTATCTCCTCACCTGCTCTCCTCTCCCTCCAGCAGCTTCCTGTAGGTAGCGATCTCTATGTCCAGGGCCAGTTTGACGTTGAGCAGGTCCTGGTACTCCTGCAGGTGTCTGGCCATCCCCTCCTTCAGAGTCTGGATCTCCTCCTCCAGATGACCCACTGTATCCTGGTAACCAGCCGTCTCCACGGAGAAACGGTCCTCCATCTCACGCAGCTGCTGCTCCAGAGACTCGTTCTGCAGGAGAGGAGGAAGATAGGGAGAAGGAAAGGAAGGGGGAAGAGGTTTGGAAAGAGATGAAAGAGGAGAGGTGGTTCAGTTAGAGAGGGGAGTCATGGAACTCATGGTCTTCTTATGTCTCATTGTTGATACAGCACACTCTGCTCTGATTGGACAACTCACTGTTCCACGGAGCGCCTCCACATCACAGGTCATGGCCTGGAGTTGCCGGCGGTACTCGTTGCCCTCCTGTTTGGCCAATCGCAAGGCATCTGCATTCCGAGTAGCTGCGTCGGTCAAGTCGGCAAACTGTGCATAAAAACCAAAGGAGAGACAGGACAGTTTAAAAGTCTGCATCTTATAGTGTGTTGTCAATGTATGCATTGTGCAACGCCTGGCTGTATGCATGTTTATCTGTATGGTAGTGTGTCTGCCTGTGCCTGTACAGTAATGTGTGTACATGTAAATGCAATAGCCCAAGCTTTCTGATATGACCTTGGAGCGGTACCACTCCTCCGTCTCCTGAATGTTCGAGGAGGCCACGGACTCATACTGGACCCGGATGTCCCTCAGAGCAGCGGTCAGGTCTGGCTTGGACACGTCCACATCCACATGGACCTGCTGGGCCATCAGCTGCTCCTGCAGCTCACGCAGCTCCTATAGAGAACCAACCACAGGCTTACAGGTTAAAGGTCACCTCTTTCATTCTCTGAATATTCACTATTTACTTCAGAGATGGAAACAGTGGTTGGCCAGTAAGGACTAGAGATTGCCATAGAGACGAGGGGAAGCTGAAGCTCACCTCCTCGTGGATCTTCTTGAGGAAGGCAATCTCATCCTGCAGTGCGTCTATCCTCCTCTCCAACTGGACACGGTTCAGAGACGCCTCATCCACGTCCTACACACAGAGAATCCTTAGGTCAATGTGACCTGTATATTCCTCATATAAAAACACGGGCTGTGAAGATCACATGCAAACAGGGACATGGTCAATAATAGTTCAATTGATACAAATTATGAGAGAAATGACCTCACCTGTCTAAAGGCGTTCAAGTTGCTCTCTGCATCCTGTCTAAGAACCATCTCATCTTGCAGTCTGATTGAAATAGAAAGGGAAGTGAGGAAAAATAGAAAACAGACAGATAAAAGGAGAGGCAGTGTTAGGGTGCACACTAAGTCCACTCATTGGTCACGCAAAGAGGATCCATGCACCTCAGATAAAACATAGTTTTAACCTATTCTCTATTGATGCAAAGTCAATGAATCCCAGTCATCATCCCACCAATGACCCAATATATATGATCATGTTTTCCATCCAGAAAAGCGAAGGGATCATGATCAGGATATGATTAAATGTGACTATGTATGAATATCCTTGTATACATAATGACATGAACTGATGATATGGACTGTTTGAGTACCACTTGTCTTCCATGCTGCAGTGGCAGAGTTGGCAGTAGGTGGGCTGAGCTCAGTTGAATGTAGAGCTTACACATCATTAGCCATTCACTTGTATACATCAGCCTTTCCCACGGAGGCAGAGTTTACGCATTCAGAATGGAGCCAAAACACACACACACGCACAAACAAGCACACACACACGAACATGCACAAACAAGAACCCACACGTGAACACGCTTGCACACGCAGTACACACACACACACACACACACACACACACACACACACACACACACACACACACACACACACACACACACACACACACACACACACACACACACACACACACACACACACACACTTACAAACTCCATCTGTGGGCTGAGCTCAGCTGAATGGAGAGCTTACACAGGAAACACGAACATTAGCCATTCACTTCTATACATCAATGTTTTTTATATTAGCTGTCATTTTCAGCCTTTCCCACGGAGGCACTCATTTTGTTTGGAGTTTTCACACACAGAATGGTTTTAGCCAAAACACACACACACACGCACAAACAAGCACACACACATGAACACGCACGCACACACACACACACTTCCAAACTCCATCTGCCACTATCTGCCCCACACTGAAACACACATGCTTCTAACTCAGATCTGTACACAAACCTTCAGGAAATTCAGATCTGTATTTCTTCAGAGACTGAAACTTGTTCAAAGTGAATTGGTTACTGTTAAACACAGAGTAGAGTTGGGAAACCAGCAGGAAACACGCCTTAACTGACCTCTAAAGTGAATGATGGCCCTTACTGTGTAAAAAACCTTCACCATCGAAAGAAATGAAAGAAACAGAACTCATGCTGAGCTCTAAGAGAATGTGAAAAGCAGATGTGTGTTAATGTTTTTTATATTAGCTTTGGTGCTATTTTCACACGTATGTGGTGAATTTTCAAAACTCTTAGTACCAAACTAACACTTTATTTATATTCAAAACCTTTTATTGTGCACTCATTTTGTTTGGAGACATCTTTCAGTTCAAAGTGAATGATGGCAAGCCTGTAAACATTGATAAATGAATGATGTTGCAAGTATAAGACTCTGATTGGCTATCCCTGTAAAACAGACAGATGTTTTTTCATTTTTATTTTATTTAAATGCAGTGTCTATTAATTGTCCAAATGCACTGCTTGCGCTTAAAAAAAAAAAAAAACGGTGTAATATTCCACTCCATAAGGCAGAACAGGTTGCTAAGAATGTTTTAGGCCTATGCCTGTAAACATGTCCAGACTCAGGAAGGGCAGGGCAGCCACCGGAAATGCCATACAAAGGCAAAGAGCAGTCCACGCAAACAGTGAATCTGAGAAAAATGGCTTTAAAGTATTTTTTTACTCTCCAGCCAAATATGTTGTAGGTAGATAAGTGATAATGCACTGACCTATGACCCCTGAAATGCTGATACTGCACTCTGCCTTTGTATGACAAACAACTATATGGGTAATGCAAAAGAAAAGTACAGTATCTACAATCTAAATGTGTTTATCAAACCTTTTGACTGTCTCATGGTGTGTGTGAGGGCATGTCATGATTGGGATGGCCTGAACTCAGATCCCAATAGAATACCAAGGCAAACTGCAGGAACTTCACTTAGTAACTTCACTTACTGCTGTTTGCGTTGGTTCTTACGTGGATATTGTAGTTACTGCACATTTGAAACTCAATTTTCTCTGAAAACGGAAGATAATTGAACCAGGAGACTCTACAAAGCCTGATTTCAGTCTTAACTCAATTTGACCAAATGTGTAGTTACCTCTGTTTTCAATTGTATGACAGAGAACATCTCTGATCTTGTATCAGATTCTAAACGTTTTGCAGTCAAATCCTAATAGTAAAATCAAATCAAAGTGTATTGGTTGCGTACAGATTTACAGATGTTATCGCAGGTGCACAAGTACTGGTACCCATTGTGTAATTTTTCTATTTTTCTCTCTGCATTGTAGGAAAGGGACCATAAGTAAGTATTTCACTGTTAATCTACACCTGTTATTTAAGAAGTGACAAATTCAATTTTATGTTATTTTATTTGTGCAGTGAAATGCTTCTAAAATGCTTCATCATCATAATAGTACATTATAGTATATATATATTATTTATACTTTACAAACATACTTTTTCATGATCTAGTTCTCTAAAACTGTAGTAGAAAAAAAATCTAAAATCTATAGGTTTACCAAACGGTTAAGTGATGATCAATTAAGAGCAGTCGGTTAATAGTCAAATGTCATTTAAGAAATGAGAAGACAATCATAGGAAAAGTAAAGTGAAAAGCAATTACTTTAAACGAACATGTATTGCATTGTGAATGTGAAACATGTATTTCCAGATGAAACACTAATTAAGTTTGGTCAAAAAGTGACTGTATGATTTGATGTTGTACTT
Organism: Oncorhynchus nerka; assembly: GCF_034236695.1. Taxonomy (NCBI): domain Eukaryota; kingdom Metazoa; phylum Chordata; class Actinopteri; order Salmoniformes; family Salmonidae; genus Oncorhynchus; species Oncorhynchus nerka. The sequence continues at coordinate 24,916,105 of NC_088421.1, read as the reverse complement.
CCTCAATTGAGTTGAGAAATGACTGCCTTTCTCATGATGTGTTTTGAGTTCTGTACTAAGTGTTGTGAAAATCTACCACATTCTGCACCAAAGCAAATGAAAAGATCTGTATTCAGAGAGCAGTGACACTCACACACACGCGTCTCTGATCCATAGTATACACAGGCTCAGAAACCATTACACACTTAGATGTTCCCTTTGTCCTTTGCAACAACAGAAAAGCACCCTGGGAAAACATAAGCCATAACCTCATAACTATAAACTACGCCACTTAAGCAATAAACCAATAAACATAACGAAGAAGCGTGCATTTGACCAATCAGGCAACAACAGAACATCTGCCGGGCTCCCTGGTCTCTTTGTGGAAATCAGCTCTATTGTGTTTCCTCCATTCCTTCACACTCATTGAATGGCTGTAGGGGTCTGGTCAGGATCCAGTTTAGAAAGAGGGACACCCATTGAGTAACGCCTTCTCAGAGCACAGTGTTTTCAATAACTAACAAGCCAAAGCATCAACTGAGCAATTTTATCATGTAACGCGATATCCAGTTATACTGAATTGTGTTATGTCAACTATCCACTTGTTGGTTTTAGACTGTAGCAAGATTCCAATTCAAATTTAACATATTGACCAATACACATGCCAAACACTAGGAATCCACTAAATCAAATTTCAGAATAAACGTTTAAGTGGACAGACTGCTGAAGCAATTAGAACTCCACAATATCAATTGGAACTCCAAAATACTAAAACAAAGTAGACTGATCAATGCTCAATTGTATTGATGGAAATGAGACTGCCTCATTCTCACCTCTGTTTGAGTGTGGCCACGTCAGATGCCATGTTGTCCCTCTCTATCTCCAGCCGGGCCTTCCCAGCGCTGAGTCCGTCCACCTGCCTGCGCAGCTCCCTCAGCTCCTCCTGGAAGATGTCCCCCAGACGGCTGGGCTCCTTCCCCCTCAGTTGGGTCAGCTCCGTCACCAGCACCGTGTTCTGCTGCTCCAGGAAGCGCACCTTCTCTATAAAGCTGGCGAAGCGGTCGTTCAGACCCATCATCTCCACCTTCTCGTTGGTGCGCGTCTCCCGGTACTGGGCCTTGAGGAGTGAGTCAGCCGAGAAGTCCAGCCGGTTCCCAGGGGTCCCCAGGAGCAGGGCCCCTCCAGCCGACCCCAGGGAGAGACGGGAAATGGTGCTGGAGTGGGTCAGGTGGCGGGGGGTCCCATGGAGGGAGAAGCGGCTGGAGGAGAGACTGCTGAGCCGCACGCCCCCACCCACGCTGCCGGCCCCCTGGGGCCCGAAACGCTTCCTGTAAGACGACAGGACTCTCTGACTCTCCATGGCTGGAATAAAACCCTGTCAGGGCACACACATGCCTTTTATAGAGATAGACATCCCCCATCCTGAGAGAGAGTACACAGGGAGGGGCGGGAGGGAAGGGCCGGTCACTGAATAGGACAGAGAGAGGGACAGACAGAAAGAGAGAGTGAGAGACAGACAGAGAGAGAGAGAGAGAGAGAGAGAGAGAGAGAGAGGGAGGGTGGTTTATGTGACACTCAAAAGCTGTGTGCCAGGTATTGTTTGTGCTCGTCCACTCAGCTACAAATGTCTCCTGGCCTTTCTCTCTCTCCCCCTCTCCTCTCTCTCTCGTCCTTGTTTGAAAAGGATTTGGTGCAACAGAGCTTGGCTACCAAATCAAAGCTGCCTCCCACACATGCTCAGTCACACAGACACAGATGGGGACAGAGTGTGATTGAAAGGGAAGAAAAGAAGCAGGGAGGTAAAGGAATGAGATCTCTTTTCCTCCATCCCTGTTAGTTGGTGACTAATAGGGTCAGAAAAAGAGAGGGACAGAGAAAAAGGGGACAGAGAGAGGTCAGATAGTAGCTGTGTTCTTGTGTGGCACTCTGTCTCGCTTGGCGTCCAAAATATCCCACTAAGCACTCCAGATTTATTGGTATTACTCTGATTGGCTCGCGCCACTCTGTGTGTGACAGCAGCACCGTCTAGGAGCGTCTCACACCCCATCCCTGTTCCTCTGCTCCTCTTTAGTCTTCTCCTTGTCGGAGTCAAAATGGGAATGAGTACAATTACATGTCTTATCTAGGTAGATCAAATAGAAGTCAAGAACAGTTAATCAATTATTGAATATCTACATTGACCACAGTATCTCCAAACTATTGTGAGATACTGAAGACAAAAGTAGGAGAGTAAACAGAGGGGAGTAGAAACAAAATAACGTTATAATAGCTAAATGGCATTATTAGATTAACTCTTATTCAACAGCTGACCTGCATATCAGTAGCTGAAAATCATACTGGGAGAAAAAATGGAATCATTGTCCTTGTAGTCATGGATACATAATAAATGCCACTGTACTAAACAGTCAACAAGTGACACCATTACAGTGTGCTAGCCGATTGGAGAAGCTTTGGGGCCACAGGGCTGAACAGTAGCAGCTATACATCTCCACCTCGTTGTCCCCCCTGGAGTTTCTGACCATGATGTCACTGACAGGCTACAGATGGATACATAAGACCTATAGGCCACATCTATCAGTGGGTTGGAGGGCTTCTCTTTGGACGGACACACAGCTACACACAGGAGCATGGCAACATAACACACACACATTATTAATCCATCACTATCACTACCATTATTAACTGTGATCAACTACAGAGAAAGCTATGGGTCAGAGGATGGGCCAGTAAGACCAAAGGCAGCCAGTTGGATTGCAGCCTCTTAGCAACAATACGACCACTCCCTCTTCCTCAAGTCACATCTCATAAAGCCCTGTTGTAAGTGATGGCAGCTCATTCAATCAGACTTAATGACTGCTTAGCCTGAAAAGAGGGCAATTGGACCTGGAGAAAGAAGTCTGTGTTGGGCGTGGTCAAAAGCCCAACGAGTTCTGGGTACCTATCCAAACAACAATACGTATGGCAAAGTAAGTATTAGGTTACTATAAAGGGGAACACCTGGTCAGCATGTTCCACATTTAACATAAATCCTCTGAATCTAAGCAGTGCCTTAATTGATGTCATCAGCACCCAAGAGTAGTTGTTGGGGATGAATGACCTTTCTCAAGGGCAGAATGACAGGTTTTTCAACCTTGCTGGCTCAGGGATTCAAACCAGCAACCTTTCAGTTACTAGCCCAATGCTCTTAACCGCTAGGCTACCTGAGGGTGAGGCAGTCTGTGAGTTGAAACTGTCACAGGACTCCAGCAGATGGATGGTTGGAGAATGGGGGGACGGGACGTAAAACCTAGTCTGAACCCGACAAACCAGCAGCCAGTCCGTTACGAATAAATTTCCATCCATTGTCATGGCAACCCCAGGGCCAGTTACTTCAAAACATGTTAAACTCTTGTTGACTCTCATCTAATAGGGATGTGACTCTGGGATGGGATGAAGCCTTATATAAACATCCACAGCTATTATACAGTCATGCTGCCCAGATATGATCCTAACATGCACAAACAACCAGGTCTATGATCTCTCAAGCTACTATACCAGCAAGATCCTAGGGCCTTTTCCATCCTGCTCGCCTCTGTTCTCCCTCTCCCCTCCAACCAACTCTGGTAGTAAAACCCACATCGCAGACCATAGAAACCCTCTTTGTTACCAAAACACTCTGTTAAAAGAAATGTGTAGCCAGTGGGAACCAGTGAGACTGGAAGACTGTAAATACAGAAAACAACAGAGTGACTTGAATTCCAATTGGTCCCTGTTGATAGAGGTTAACTGAGTGGGTCCACTGTAAGTCTGGCTGGATGTGTTGTTTTAAAAGCTTCCATCTAGCAGGATTAATAACGTGGTCTCAGCATTAAGGTGACACTAATTGTATCGCCCCCTGGATTTCTGAGACAGTCACTGTGGTTGCCTCAGATCTGGTCACTTAGGCAATATCTGTCAGAGGAGAAACATTCAGAAAGAGAGAAAGATGGAAAGAGACAAGAGAGAGATAGAGGGGGAGAGAGAGAGAGAGAGAGAGAGAGAGAGAGGGAGAGAGAGAGAGAGAGAGAGAGAGAGAGAGAGAGAGAGAGAAAGAAAGATAGAGAGAGATTGGTTGGAGTGAAAGAGGGTGTCCCCCTCTCTCCTCTCAGAGCCAGTGGAAGGCCAACAAAACATCTGATTCCTGTGGGGCAACATGAGGAGGAGTCCATCTCATTTGCAAGGAGCAGAAGAAAAGGCGCCTTGCCTGGGTGTTGAGCAGAATCTTAATGCTGTTCCTCCAGACTGATCTCCCTCCAGAACCACAGGGACGGCCAGCTCTGTTTGCCTGCACACGGCTCCCCCCACCTCACCATTCAGGCCTTTTGAACCCTTTCTGTTACTGCCGGTTTAAACCCCTTTCCATTCTCTCCTATGGGAACTACCCTACCTCAGACCCCCTTGCATCCCCAGCCTCCTCTCTATGCAAATGAGCACACCCCAAATTCTGACCATTCAGCTGGATACACCTCATCCCCCACCCACAACAAAACTCACACAGCAGCCCCTCCTTCTCCACTAGATTAAGCACGCCCCATCAACTCAATGATATGGGCCCCTAGTCAGCTCAATCACGTATAAATCCCCCGTCACATGACTTAATCTTAGTCCTCACATGGAGCTCAGGGACCCGGGACCCCATCTCTTAAAGAGCCCATTGATAACAGCAGAGCCTGGGGAATGGGGGTCCCAGTGACCCATGGGTCTCACCTCAACTCACACACACATACTATGCCCACACACAGCATGCAGTGTACTAATCACTGATGTACAGTATCACTGATGAACAGTATCACTGATGAACAGTATCACTGATGAACAGTATCACTGATGTGCAGTATCACTGATGAACAGTTTTAACTGATGAACAGTATCACTGATGAACAGTTTTAACTGATGAACAGTATCACTGATGTGCAGTATCACTGATGAACAGTTAACTGATGAAAAGTATCACTGATGAACAGTATCACTGATGAACAGTTAACTGATGAAAAGTATCACTGATGAACAGTTTTAACTGATGAACAGTATCACTGATGTGCAGTATCACTGATGAACAGTATCACTGATGTGCAGTATCACTGATGTACAGTATAACTGATGAACAGTATCACTGATGTGCAGTATCACTGATGAACAGTATCACTGATGAACAGTATCACTGATGAACAGTATCACTGATGTGCAGTATCACTGATATACAGTACCACTGATGTGCAGTACCACTGATGTGCAGTACCAATGATGTGCAGTACCACTGATGTGCAGTACCAATGATGTGCAGTACCACTGATGTGCAGTATCACTGATGTGCATGCTAGCATTAGCACAGGCCCTCTCAGATATGATGGGACGTAGTATGTAGTTGTTAGTGTTGGAAGGTGCAGTTGTGAAATCGTAATATGCCAGATGTGGCTGCATAGGTCCAGTCCCCGCTGGTGCCCCCTGTGTGTGTGTGTGTGTGTGTGTGTGTGTGTGTGTGTGTGTGTGTGTGTGTGTGTGTGTGTGTGTGTGTGTGTGTGTGGAGCAGACAGGCAGGCTGTCACTGACTATGACTGTGGGTCCAAACTGTGTGGTCACAAAGCCTGGGGTGCCAGTTTAGCCTCTGTCAGCACTGGGAGACATACCTAACAAACAGAACTGCATAACAAACAGACCCAGACACATAGAGCAGACAGGCAGGCTGAATCACTGACTATGACTCAGCACCACTGGGTCTAAACTACCACTGTGGTCACAATAACCTGGGACTGACCAGTTTAACACTACCACTGACCAGCACTCTGCCTGTCAGCTCCTAAATAACACTACCACTGACCACAATAACACTACCACTGACCACAATAACACTACCACTGACCCAGAGACATACCTAACAAACAGAACTGCATAACAAACAGACCCAGACACATAGCACACGAAGAGAACCACATACCTTCCAAACACTACCACATATCACAAAAACACTACCACTGACCACAATAACATACTGACTACAATAACTCACTGACCACAATAACACTAACAGTGACCACAATAACACTACCACTGACCACAATAACACTACCACCGATCACAATAACAATAACACTACCACCGAATAACACACAATAACACTACCACTGACCACAATAACACTACCACTGACACACACTGATAACACTACCACTGACCACAATAACACTACCACTGACTACAATAACACTACCACTGATCTACAATAACACTACCACTGGACCAAGCAGCGTGTTACAATAACACTACCACTGACCACAATAACACTACCACTGACTACAATAACACTACCACTGACTACAATAACACTACCACTGATCACAATAACACTACCACTGATCACAATAACACTACCACTGACCACAATAACACTACCACTGACCACAATAACACTACCACTGACTACAATAACACTACCACTGACCACAATAACATTGACCACAATAACACTACCACTGATCACAATAACACTAGCACTGATCACAATAACACTACCACTGACTACAATAACACTACCACTGATCACAATAACACTACCACTGACTACAATAACACTACCACTGACTACAATAACACTACCACTGACCACAATAACACTGACCACAATAACACTACCACTGATCACAATAACACTAGCACTAACTACAATAACACTAGCACTGATCACAATAACACTGCCATTAACCACATCAACAGACCTGCAGGCCACATGGAGCGGTGCATTGCAGGTGTAGGGGAAGGTTATGTAACTGCTATCAGATCCTGGTAGTCAGGGGCCATGGGTCAGATCCACAGGAAGAAAATGGAACAAGCAGCATGCTAAAACACACACAGAGAAAGTGCATCACAAGAAAACAAAGCAATAAAGTATTATCTGCATCCATCCCCTTGTCACAGTAACTAAGAAAAGGAACCTTTGTTGGGTCCAAGCTTTCCTCTGTCCCATGACCACACAGATTAACAGAGCTCTCTCCGCCTCCTCTTGTGTCTTAAAGGGAGGGAGAAAGAGATGGAGCAAGCATCAGTCAGGTTGCTTCTTTCTCCCAACAATGAGCTCTATTCAGTGAGATGTTCTTTTATTTACTGGACTGGTCCAGTCTGACTTTCCAACCTGCTGGCTGCTCAAAGATAATGAAGACACACATGGACAGACTAGCCAGTGTCTCCCAGAGCCGCTGGCCCAAAAACATCTTCTGCAATGCCAAACACACCTCCATCAGAGCGGTGTACATGACTGGAACGTACACCAAACATTACGCAAACAAACAAGTAAGCAGGTCAGAATATTGGACCAGAGACAAAGAACATTTATTTGTTTTTGAAATTAGGCACTCAAAGATATAGAAAAACAATGTCATTTAACATACTGTTCCTTTTACTACGTAAATACATTTGATAAACTGGAGTGACTTTGCACTGCAAGTCCCCTGTCATTAAACATACTCATTTATACATTTACATACATGTATATATCTAAACGTTTAACTCCTGTTTCATTTGCTTACCCCAGGGTTCTTCTGTTAACAGAAACATTTGTTTTGGCTCTTTGTATATAACAGGACCATTTCTAATACTGAACTGATTCTTAGCTGCCTTCTTTAACATCTAGCAGCCACATGATATCCATTTGATTCACTTATGAAAGTATTTTAGAGCCAGTAACACTGAAATAAATGGAAATAAATGGAAAATAAAACTAAAAAAGGTAATTGTAGAAAGCCCTTTGCTCAGTGTGGAGGGCCCCAGACATTGGGCACCGGTCGGTCTCTCGAACCCTGAGCTAAACAAAGTCGTCATGTTGGGTGGAACCCCGGTCTCTGGCATCTACCTGATCAGAACTCCATCCCTTTCCTGCTCAGCTCAGTCTAACAAACACACACATTCAGCCCCTCTGCTCTGCAAGAATGACACTAAGAGAAGGTCATTCTGGTGAGACATAGCATTCTAGTGCATACTCAAAATTTCACATACTTCCCCTCTATTTCCCACACATCACGCCAGCAAGGAGAAATATGGAGGAACTTCAGCAGCCTTTAAATCTTAGGCGGTGGCCTTGTTAAAGAAGTAGTGAAACTGTGAGAGGTTTGACAGGGCAGTCCAACTGGAAGGGTCCAATGGAACAGTGTTGCCATTTAATAAAGCATGGACCATTAAGACATAATACATTATACTGGAGCCAGGAATGTGGATATGTTTCTTGTTTTGGAGCAGAGACCAGGTAAGATAGCCAGAGGTCGTTTTCCACCCAAAGTGTTTCACTAATAAACCCCAATGTTGTAATTTCTGCAAAACCAGCTGCTTTAACAATTTATCATTTCGAACGGCAACATTTATCTCATAGGTCTAAATGCATCCTCATTAGATTTCAAATTGTCTAGAGTCAATATATAAAAAATATATTTATACATATATATTTGAATATAAAAATTCAGGAATGGATGAACATAGGGATTTAAATAAAAGTGAAATAAATGTAATTTAAAGTTTTTAAAAAAAAGTTAATTCCATAAGGCGAACAATAACCAACAACTTTAATTTGACATAAAAGTGCATCTGACTCAAATGAATCCTAAATGGCAGAGTTCCACTGTTTGGAGTAGCATTTTCCTAGATACACTTGTCAACACATAGAAAGCTGGTAAACCTAATGGCAACTCACTTTCAAATCAAGGCATTAGGATTGTATTTGTCTAAGACTAAAATAAAATCTCTCTTTCAATCACAAAGTACAATATCATTTGTAATATTGTGTAGTTAGCATATCCTCCAACCAAACTAGAAACCAACCTCTTCATGAATGAAATCGGTCATTTTTGGTACAATCAGAAAACCCTGGGCTGTGATACTGAGGGGCTGCAGTGGAGAGTTGGAGTATAAGGCACAGTCATCACAATGGTCTACTGTGAAGGTCATAATGACAACACAAAAACACTGATGGCTCTGGTTCCATGTTGTATGGTGAGGACAGGACAGATCAGCATGGGCTTCCATCAGGGACTGTGAGTCTTCAAAAGAGCATCAAGAGGCACTTTCTCAAAAATACAAAGAATATCAGAGACGGATCAGAGGAGAAAGTGAAAAATTAAATCCATCCCGTCTCTATAACACTGAGTGGTGCATCTGTTGGTTTCATCAGTTACCATGTTGAAGCACTGAGCTGTGGCTGTGGGTCTGCTGTCTTGGCCTAAGTAGACCAGACACTGCTCTGCTCAAGCTTACTGTAAGTCCCATATAAACAGTTCCTTACCTCAGGGGTCTCATCTAACAGCCCATCTAGAGAATGTAAACTTAGGAGGGGACACTTTGGCATATTTGAAAGGCACATTCGGTGGCGGTGCTTGATCAAATCCCATCTTGAGCCACATATAATAGATTTGATGTGTTTGAAGTGTGTGTGTGTGTGTGTGTGTGTGTGTGTGTCCTCTCACAGACCACCAAGGTGATAGCTGAAACAGATTCAGTTCGTATGGAGTTGGTGGGTCCAGTTCTCCACAGCAGACAGCTGAACACTGATCAATCATATAGCTCCCCCTAGTGGGAGAAGTTAGAGGTGAATTTGATAATTGTCGTTAACAGCTTGGAATAATGGCACTGTGCTATTATCCATCATAATGGATCATGTGTATTTGTGGGTTAAGAAATGAGTGTGGTGGTGAGTCTGGTTTGGGGAGAGAGCTGTAGGATGGAAAGAACCAAGTTCCAAATTCCAAGTCTAGAGTCTAGATGTCAGCTGTAGGCCTTGAGTCCCGAGGAGCGGTTGAGACAGAGAGAGTGTACTAGTACTTCCCCTCAGCAGAGGATCTGGGAGAAGGGGTGTCTGAGCAGCTCCTCAGCACTTGGCCGGTGCTTGGCCTCCACAAAGATGCGGTGGATGAAGTCACGGGTGTGGTCCGAGGTGTGTGAGGGCAGCAGGGGTTTGGTGGGCTGGGTGGCGATCTTAAAGATGGCTGCCATGGCCTCGTATTCGGCCCAGGGAGGCTTCTCTGTCAGCATCTCCACCACTGTGCAGCCCAGGCTCCTGGGGAAGGAGACACACACACAGGGTTAAGAGAACACCAATACGAGCTCAAATACACATTTAAACACTTGCCGCCCAATCTCCCCTTCCACAAAACATGTGTAAATATTGGAATATAAATGGTGCCTTCCTGTATTATACTTATGCTAAAAAATGTATTCTATTCTACTGAGCCATTTACTTGATGTCTGTATTCTTATCTATTATAATTTTTGTTGTTGCATTGTTGAGAAGGAACCTGCAAGTCAGCATTTTGTTAGACGGTGTAAACCATGTGTATCCTGTACAACTAGAAACTTGAAACACGCTCACACACAAACATCAGAATAGGACAATGAATGCAATACACAATCGTATAACTTATTGACTTGTGTGAATGGACAAAAACAGTGTTAACACACTGAAAAACAAAGGGCAGCTTTTCCTCACTACAGGCACGAAGGGAAAAGGCCATCCCTCTGCTCTTCTGCTTTCCCAGGCCCCACTGGAATGTTTTGGTGGAAACTTTTTCCCTGTTGACAATTAAAGTGTGCTTTTGCTGGCTACGGGAGGCCATTTCAGTCCTGAAGTCAGACAGAGCAGGGGGCTGGTGAGGGGAGTTGGGTTTAGGGACAGACTCCCCTTTGGACCTGTTACCCCCTACCGACGCTTCCGGCCTGGTCTGGACCCCCAAGGGAGCAATGAATTCGGGAACATTCCGAACCCTGTCACAAGCTGGCTGGTTGACTGGCTCTTGGCCAATCACATCCCTTGCCTGATGGGATACTACACAATCAGATTGCACAGGGGAATTCCTGGGCAGCAGGTGGGCCCGACCCATTTCAGGGCCCTGTACGTGGGAGTGAGGCAGTCCTTCTCGACATTCTCTTTTAAATATAGCACTTTTACTATTTTATATATAGCAATTTTTCCCTTGAAGAAGAATGGTTTCCCCCTTTTAGAACAGCTATTTTCCTCCCTTCACGTTCCAGCAGTCCAGCCACTCTATCAGGGAAGGAGACTACTTATAAGAGCACAAGCATCTGACACATGACCTGAAGATACATTCACACACTCCCAGATGAGACATCTATCCCCCACATCAACACAACTAATCAGGATCACCTGCATGTGTATAAGACCTCTTACCCAAACCCCAACCCCATGTGTCCCAGTCCTTACCAGACGTCAGCCTTCCTGCCGTAGCCCTCTCCACTGATCACCTGCATGTGTATAAGACCTCTTACCCAAACCCCAACCCCATGTGTCCCGGTCCTTACCAGACGTCAGCCTTCCTGCCGTAGCCCTCTCCACTGATCACCTGCATGTGTATAAGACCTCTTACCCAAACCCCAACCCCATGTGTCCCAGTCCTTACCAGACGTCAGCCTTCCTGACGTAGCCCTCTCCACTGATCACCTGCATGTGTATAAGACCTCTTACCCAAACCCCAACCCCATGTGTCCCAGTCCTTACCAGACGTCAGCCTTCCTGCCGTAGCCCTCTCCACTGATCACCTCGGGACTCATCCAGTAGGGGGTGCCAGTGACCGAGCGGATGCCCGTGCCAGA